>NC_041407.2:27556394-27651394 GCF_900747795.2 Erpetoichthys calabaricus
ACGCCACACTCCACCCGAATGTTCTGTGGTGCAATCTAGCCCCTAGAGCGCCACAGCTAATGCTCCTTCACAGGGCCTTCCAGGTGGCCAGATCGTCCTTCTAAGACTGCTTTTCACGTCTTTTAACCTCTCTTTTCGATTTTTTACTTTTCTTTGATTTTTCCCATCTTTCATTTTTCTCATCTTTGATCTCTCCTCTTCAATTTCTTCCTTCTTTTATTTCCCCTTTCCTTGTGCCGACCCGTATATATACACTCCCGTCTCCGTGGGCACAGCACCTTAATCACATGCCGCAGGAAGCCAATGAAGCAATTGAGAACAATCGCACCCGCACGTGCTACCTCATTAACTCCCGCAGTCGTGCAATCGCGCCCACGGAGAGCGACACGGCTCTATGGATTTATAACTGGCCCTTTTTTTTTGAAGCTGCAGACCCGCTATACCACACTATGTATATTACATTTTACAGATAAGTCGTTAAACTTCATTTAAATAATGAAAACTGATAGTAATTACACGTTGTGGCGGCACGGTGGCAGAGCAGTAGTGCTGCTGTCCCACAGGGAGTCACGTCTCTGATATTCCCTGCCTGGAGTTTACATGTTTTCCTGGTTGGTTTCCACAGTGTGCTACAGTTCCCTTCCAAAGACATGAAGTTTTGGGGATTTGGTGTCACTAAAATGGCGCTAATGTATGCGAGTGCTTGTCTTCACCTTGCGATGAACTGATGCCTGGATTGATGGATGAAATCATTAAACATCCTTTTCAGAGATATTGTGGCAAGATGTCCTCGGAATTTAATGGATGCAATTCACAACACAAAGAATCGTTTTCTCACCATGATGTTATCTCACACTGCCACCTGGTGGAATCTTCCAGATTTACGTAAAGTACGCGTGCAAGTATAAACAGTAAAATGCTTGCATAGCAGTAGCATCTGCTGGAGCATGCATCACGTCGCGTGAAGTATAAACCTGGCCTTAGTGTTATGAGAGAACTGCATTATAAGAGTTATTAGAATGGCACGTCTGGTGTGAACAGCAACAAAGTGATTGAGAAAAACTGTGCCTTCATGATACCAACAATAGGTCAGGAGATTCTGGACCATAGTACCACATCATGTAACTGAAACAGATGAGTTTGCAAAATATATTTAGGGACAACTTCTCCATCATCTGACCTACCAAGCATGAGGAATTGGTCTTCACTCCTCTGGAAAATTCCAAAGAATAGCAAGTGTAGGCCAAAGTCCTGAAGTAAACCCCAAAAAGACGGAAAATCGCACTGGTAGCAGGAGACGTCCTGCAACTGGGAACACTGGGGTTTTTGAGGGGCAGTAAACTCTTGCAATTACACTGGATGACTATAAGGGGATTAAGTCAATGCACTAGTTCACATGGGAGTCAGATGTGGCTTAGGTGAGAAAATGCAAAGTTCTTATGGGATTCTGGAAGGCAGGTGACACAACAGCTTCCATCAATGCATGACTGTCTCCTCGGAGAGCAAGAACAGAACCATGTGCCACCTATTAGGAGGTATCAAATGGTCTCGAGAGGAGAGATGTGAGCTCATGTGATCTTTGTAAAGGTTGGGATTGTCAAGAAGCCACGTATGAAGCTCCAGCCTGTGCTAGTGAGCCTGTCATGGAGGCCACCTGAAAGACTTGACTTGCTTTGAAGATAACTGAAGGTTAACAAGTGCGGGGACACCAGAGGCCATTAGAAGGACATCTAGCCTGGCATCTCTGCACTCGAACACCTCGAACACTAGAAGAGGTCATGGGGCTTTGCTGCACCTGGAGTGGGCAGAAGAGTTTCAGGCAAAAGTTCAAACGAACGACAAACAAGGACAAGTTGAGAGACAAAAGGAGTCAAAGTGTCAGAGGGGAACATTTCTGTACAATGGGAGGTTTTCTTTTTTCCCGTTGTCAAAACAACATGTAAGTAATAAATGTAAAATCAATAGAAACCCTTTGTTTGGGACTGAGATAATAATAATAATCTTTGCATTTATATAGCGCATTTCTCACTACTCAAAGCGCTCAGCAATTGCAAGTTTAAGGGCCTTGCTGAAGGGCCCAACAGAGCAGAGTCCCTATTGGCATTTTTTTATGGGATTTGAACCGGCAACCTTCTGACTGCCAGTGCAGATCCCTAGCATCAGAGCCACCACTCCGCCATTCCAAGATGATAAGTGAAAAGGCAAAATTCCTGGTTATTGTGATGGCTGTCTACAGGATGTAGGTATTTACCAGTTTTGCAAAAGAGTCACCTGCTTTGAAGCTCGGACTGCTTTGATTGGTTTCTCATCAACATACAATATTGAGGTACAGAACTGCCTGCTTCCTTTGAAAATGAACGTGTTCTGGGGACATTGGTTTTTAACAAGCATACAGTGATATAAATATTTCTTCATAGCTGGCAACAATGCTATTGTTTAACCAATGAAAACTTGTTTACATTATTGACAAGCAAAAGAAATTGATATGTACCTTTGTTTAACCTCCTTAGTGTTAGACCCGAGCATCACACTGACTGTGACAACGGTGTTAAAAGGGTTAGTCCCGAGTCTCACTTGGGCAACTGTATAGACGCGTCTCGAGTAAGCGTTAGACCCGAGGATTACTCGGGCTGTAAAAGTGCCAAAAGGGTTAGTCCCAAGTCTCACTTGGGCAACTGTATAGACGTGTCTCAAGTAAGCGTTAGACCTGAGGCTGTAAAAGTGCAGAAAGCGCTAATGCTGAGAGTTACATGGGCAACATTATAGGCGTGTCTTAATATAGGGTAAGTGTCAGGCTGAGCGTTACCCAAGCAAGACACGTCTTCTCTTAGCCTCATAATGGCGTCTCATAAAAACGTTTTTCAGCAGCCCAGGTGTTGCATGCTCTTGACAGTGATGTGAACAATGATGTTGAGGAGCCTGTCATCAGCAGTGATGAAGAAGTGAATATGAACCGAAAATGATTCTGTTGAATCTGAAAATGATGCTCACGTCTGGGTTTCTCTTGACACTGCTTCAAATAAACCAGCAGCAGCAACCAGGAATAAAAGTGAACGTTGACAGCCGTTATTTCTTGATGGTGACGTTATCAAAAGAATTGTTGTTGGGATGAACCGTTCTGCTGAACAGTGTCGGGCAAATGACTGTACACCTAATAAGTTTGCCCGTTCAAAGATATGCCACACAAAAGACATATTTTGACAGTATATATGGTATTGCCATCATTATTATTATTACTATTGTTCATCATTATCATTATTATACTTTCTACGCTTCTGAATTTGTATGTTTAGTCTGTTGCATGTTTTACAGTAGAAAGATAATAATAATAATAATTCTTTGCATTTATATAGCGCTTTTCTCACTACTCAAAGCGCTCAGCAATTGCAGGTTAAGGACCTTGCTGAAGGGCCCAACAGAGCAGAGTCCCTATTGGCATTTACGGGATTCGAACCGGCAACCTTCCGATTGCTAGTGCAGATCCCTAGCCTCAGAGCCACCACTCCGCCTGAGATTTAATAAAATTTCGTTTTTCTAGACAAAAAATTGCAACGTTTTTTGCATGTTTTTTTGAGAAAAAAATATAACGTTAAAGAGGTTAATTGATTGTGATGTTGATCTAGGCAGAGACTGAAGCAGTTATGTACTCCAGGGCAGTTGGTGGTGTTCAAACGGTGTGAAGAGAGAGAGCACGAGCAGAAGGAACAGAGCGGGTCCAGAGGATGGTGTGAAGGGAAAGACAGTGTAGATAGAGAGAGATGGACCACCGAGAACGCACAGAGCGCAGGGACTTGCAGGCAGACAAGAGTATGTAGCTGACAAGACACAAAGCACATGGACTTTCCCTCCACAGGAGGAAGAGACAGTTTCACCAGAGAGATGCCCGGTTGTAGGTCCAGCGAGAAGGGGCTGATCGAAGCTGGCGGACTACAAGCGATGCCTGCCTAGGTCATCATAGTAACATGAGGTGCCCGGAAGTGAAAAAGAACGCTCAGTCCACGAGGGAGAGACGCCGACAGGGATTCGGCAAGTTAGCGAGACGTCTGTTGGGAAATAAAAGTGGTTTAGTGGGACAGTTGGAAGACTAATTATTATGGTAACAGAGCAGTCAACTTGGACTTCACACCACCAAAGGTTGTATCCTCTACTCTTACGTTTTAACTGACTTGAGAGTGTGGACTGTGTGCTCACTTTTAAAAAGGTTTTTGCTGCTGATATTTGTTTTAGAATCTCATCTGGTTTTACGTTTTTGGTGGATTTTATATTGTCCAGTGTAATACAAGTTATTGTTGTTTGCTGCTGTGTCTTTCATTGTGTGTTTACTCACTGCTCAATTTAAAGAAACCTCTGTACTACCCTAAGTTCTTGTCTATAAGCCGCGGCTTATCTAAGGAAAAAAGTTGTGAAAATGAAAAAATAGAATATCGGCTTATACATAAGTCCGGCTTATACACAAAATCAATTTATTAAAAAAAGTTATACATTTTTAAAAATTAATTTTTATTAATCAAAGCCATCAAATTCTTCATCAGATTCAGTATTAAAGAGATCAAACAGCTCGTTAAAAGATTCTGGAATTTCAGATTCGATTTGATCTTTGGATTCTTCTTCAGATTCTTCTTCACTATCAGTGGCACGAGATACAGTATCACAGTTGTTAGCACTTCGGTTGGATATTCGCAGATATTCACGGCTTTAAATCCATTTTTAATGCAATCCGCGGTTACTTCACTCCAACATTCGTCGATCCATTGACATACTTCAGCATAAGAGGCCCTTTTGATTGATCCAGACTTAGTGAATGAATGGTAACCATTGACCATCCAGTCCTCCCATTTCTCACGCATTTTGATTTTAAAAGATTTATTAACGCTTAGATCATAATTTAAATGACCGCTTCGGCTGCTCCAACCGCGCCATGCGGGGAGTGAGAGAGACGCCAATATCTCACACTCTCTCCCCTCTTAAAGAAATTAAATGGGTGCGAGTGAGACCACTGACCTCCCTCCCTTCTATTAGTTATAGGTTATAGTACGTTCGGCTTATCCATGAGTCCGGCTTATCTATGATAAGATTTTATTTTAAAAATTCGTATGATTTTTGGTCTCCGGCTAATACACGAGTCCAGCTTATAGACAAGAACTTAAGGTACTATCTTTAAATTTCAAAACTGAGGGGGTAGTTGGATATTTTAACTGTGCTTAGGGTTATGTTATCTACAAGTGTGACCATCACAAAAGCAGGGGAGAAGGGCTGTGCTTGCAGCTGCTATCCTGCCGCTCACCTATATGGTCATGGGGGTTAAGGCCTGGGCAGGCAGGGCGTGGTTCACTGTTTGTTAGTAATTTGGGTTCTCCCATGACTGTTCCTCCCATGTCTTTGTATTCTGTTGCCTTCCTGGTACTCTACTGCATTCAGAGGTCTCCCTTCTATTGCATTATACATTATAGAAATATAAACATGATTCTTATGGTGTGGTGAAGCATTATCACAAAGTAATCCTGTGGGTATGATATTGGTAGCCCACAATATGTACATTTAGGATTTAAATTGTTCATTTTGCTCTGATTTGTAGGGACATAAGGCCTAAACCTGAAGCATCAGGCCTCATCTTTAACCTTCCTACTGGAAGACCACATGGTACTGTATGATTTAGTATGCTATGGAGACAAACACCTCAGTACCTTCTCTCGTTCCCACCGCCTCAGGCGTTCATTGTATCCCTGAGACTTCCCGAGTTCAGCTCTGCACGTTTCTTCAAAGGTTTCTTGATGGACGGGGGAACCTGAAGCCTCCTGCAATCCCGATGCACGTTCAGGACTTCTTGACAGTTGAATGGGCTTTGCTTCGATGTTCATGTCAAACACCTGAGGAGAAACAATCAAAACATTTTTGTCAGTTGCAAGATTTCTTTTCATTTTTGTAGTGAGCACTCTTGAAGCTCCCACTTACTTTAGTGAGTGAAATGCACCCAAACACCCACTGTCTTTTCATATTGAATTTTCATGCCCATGGTTTTCAGTTTGCACACACATGTTTCTATGTTAGGGGTGAACTTGAGTGTGAAATTGGAGGCACTATACATCTGTTAGGAGCACCTTCAATCCTTCCTTTGATTTTTATTTTGGCTTTCACACACACGTCCATTTGTCTCTCTCAGGTTCTTCTCTGCCATCTCTCTCCACCGGTGATTTGGGCATCTTGATAATCTTTCTAGATGCCTGTAAAACTGTACTTCCTCACTATGCTCCTCAACAAAAGCATCCAAGTTTATAAGTGTGGACCATATGGAGAATGTGAACAAGTCTAAGTAGACATGAACAAGCAATTGAAAAGAATGCAATGAGCTGTTTTCCCGTATTATAGGCTAAACCTCATAGCACGAAATACGGAATCCTCCGTCTCAGCAACCAAGTTAGTTCAATGTGCCCAATGCTCTGGAGCAGCCTTGGAGGTAATGGCCCAGAAACCTATGTTCTTCCTGACAAGACATGAAGAACTAAGAGGTGGAAAAATAAACATCTAAAAATAAATATCTAAAGAGAGTTACCATACAATCAATGACTCCAGCAAGAGATTTGCAATGGGAGAATTAAAACATTAGAACATTCTAGACGAGAACAGGCTGTTCAGCCCAACAAAGCTCACCAGTCCTATCCAATGAATTCTTCTAAAGTCCCTAAAGTCTTACTGCCTACCACACTACTTGGTCGCATATTCCAAGTGTCTGTGGTTCTGTCTGTAATGCAAAACCTCCTAATGTTTGTGCAAAATTTACCTTTGACAATTTTCCAACTGTGCCCCCCGTGTCACCGTCTCGATCCACTGGACCAATTCTCTTCATCATTTTAAACACTTCAATCATGTCATCTCTTAATCTCTTGTTAAGGCTCAGCTCTTTTAGTCTTTCTTCAAAATTCATTCCCTGTAGCCCTAGAATCAGCCTAGTTGCTCTTCTCTGGTCGTTTTCTAAAGCTGCTATGTCCTTTTTGTAACCTGGAGACCCAAACTACACACAGTACTCCAGATGAGGCTTCACCAGTGTGTTATAAAATTTGAGCGGAACCTCCTTGGACTTGTAATCTGCACATCAAGGTGCTATATGACATCACATTCTGTTATCCTTCTTAATGGCTTCTGAACACTGTTGGGAAGTTGATAGCATAGAGTCCACTACGACTCCTAAATCCTTCTCATAAGGTGAACTTTCAGGTTTCAGACCTCCATTGTGTATTCAAACCTAACATTTTTAACGTCCTATGTGTAATACTTTACATTTACTGACATTAAATTTCATCTGCCACAAATCTTCCCAAGCCTATAGATTGATTTAAACGTCTGCGCTGAGCCCACATAACCCATGAAGACTACGGTGTACCAGTAGCATAGCATGACACGCACCTCCTCAAAAACGTAACAACGTGAACCCTACGCACACACCTATGACTCTGATCAGTCAGTTTAATAATTATGTATTTTTCAAAACACATTTCTGTTCATTTTTTGGTTTGGAAGTTAGCAAATATATGAAGAAGTGGAAAAACTGTGAGGGACAAATATGTTCTCCTATGGAAGAAGATGTGCAGAAAGTGGAACGGTGATCCTGGAGTGCAGAACCCCAGACTAGCTTACAGCAAAGCTCCAGAACCACTTTTAGAGTTAGAGGTGTTAAGAGATGCCTGGCTAGACATCCTTCTAATAGCCGCTGGTGTCTCCATGCCTGCGAACCTTCAGTTATCTTCAAAAAAAGTTAAGTTACTGCTTGCATTGCAATGGATCATTCGCTTTTCTTGCATCAGTCAAGTCTCTCATAAAGACCAGAAAAGAGGATATAAAATACCACCTGTCCTAAAAGAGAGCCAACTGTGGAGGCAGAGGTCACATGACAATTAGTGGGATTGTGGGACACCAGGGCAGGCTTCAGCAGGATTATGGCCCATACCCCATTTCTTAATCCTAGACTTGCCAAATTGCAGAACTCTTTATATTGTGCAAATACAAAAGAAGTTCAATTACAATTACTGTACCGTCTGTATCAGAATGGCCGGCCTGTGTGTTTGTTAACAAGGACTCAGAGTTATGAGTTACGAGGAAACATTGAAGGAGGTGAACCATTTCTAGTTTAAGAAAAAGGAGATTCAGAGGGTACAGGAATGAAGTGTTTAAAATTAGGGAAGAACCCTGTGTGGATAGCACTTTGAGTACTGAAAAAAGCACTATATAAATGTAATGAATTATTATTATTATTATTATTTGAGTACTGTACAGCGGATTCCATCTGTTGCTTTAAAGTTCATTTTGCAACTATAACAGGCGGGCACAGTTGGAGACACGGTAAAATGCAAATTTCACACAAATGCTGGAAATTGTTTTTCACACAAAGACCTATAGATACGTGGAATAAATTGCCAAGTAGTGTGGAGCTCAGCAGGACTTCAAGGACCTTCAAAACTTGATGTTGTTTTGGACAATCTTGGTGAGTTGGGCGGATGGGCTTGTTGGCGCTGAATGGCTTCATCACAAAATTTCTCTAATGTTCTATGTTCCTTACTTTGGCAAAATAGGAGTACAGTACAAGAAAAATGTGGGCACATTTACAAATTGTGAAACACCTCTGGGCTCCTTGACCAAAAGGTCATACGGTTTACATCCACAGCTATGGAGGTTTGGGTTCTTTGATTTAAATGGACTTTACTTGTTATCTGGGCTTTCTCTATCTAATCTGGTTTCCTTCCATATCCCAATCACATGAATGCGATATTACTAACCCCATGTAGTTTGTGGTGAAAACAACCGAAAAACAAAGTGCAGTGTTATGTCCAGCAGGGGGAGCTTGCTCCCCGGGATTGTGTTCTTTTTATTTTTTAAATGTAGCACGTACTTGAACGAATATATTATGGACACCAGAGGGTGCTCCAGCTCCCCAAACACCCAACACAAACAGGCACGGACACAAGTTAAAATGCAAAGAGTCTTTAATTGTGGGAAAACTTCTTTTTAAGTGTTTCCCACCACCACAAGTACTAAAGCACAACTCTTTTCTTTCTTCTCTCACAGGTCACTGTCTCCTCCACTACACCTCCATTCATTCAACTCTGACTCGTCCATGTGAGGCAGGCAATTCCTTTTATCTAATCCCTGGGAGTGCCTCTGGTGACATGACATTGCAGCTCTGAAGTTGGAGCCCTATGGAGTAAGGACTTTCAGATCCCACAGCTCTCCCTGGCGGCCCCCATGGGACCCAACAAGGCTGTCTGCCAGGACTACAATACTTGGCATGCCTTATGGGCACCCATGCGGGGATCAGGGCCTGGGGCAGTCAAAGCCCTGTGTAAGGTGTCTTCCCCCCCCCGTCCTTCCAACTCAAGGTCATCCCGGCTAGGTAAGAACATGGGCTGTCCCTCACAGTATATACACCCTTCAGTAACCGTGGAGGAATTATTAAGACAAGAGAAATATGATAGAAAAGGATATGTACACTCACCAGCCACTTTATTAGGTACACCTGTTCAACTGCTTGCTAACACAAATATCTAATCAGCCAATCACATGGCGGTAACTCGGTGCATTTTGGCCTGTAGACATTGTCAAGACGACCTGCTGAAGTTCAAACTGAACTTCAGAATGGGGAAGGATGGTGATTGAAGTGACTGTGAACATGGCCTGGTGGTTGCTGCTCTGAGTATTTCAGAAACTGCTGATCTACTGGGATTTTCACACACAACAAGAGAATGGTCTGAAAAAGGGAAAATATCCAGTGAGTGGCAGTTCTTTGTGTGAAAATGTCTTGTTGATGCCCGAGATCAGAGGAGAATGGCCAGACTGGTTCAAGCTGATAGAAAGACAACAGTAAATCAAATGACCACTCGTTACAACCGAGGTGTACAGAAAAACATCTCTGAACACACAACACGCCAAACCTTGAAGCAGGTGGGCTACAGCAGCAGGAGACCATACCGGGTGCCACTCCTGTCAGCTAAGAACAGGCAACTGAGGCTACAATTCACACGGGCTCGCCAGAATTGGACGATAGAAGATTGGAAAAACGTCGCTTGGTCTGACGAATCTCGATTTGTGCTGTGACATTCGGACGGTAGGGTCAGAATTTGGCGTCACCAACATGAAAGCATGGATCCATCCTGCCTTGTATCAGTGGTTCAGGCTGGTAATGGTGTGGTGATATTTTCTTGGCACACTTTGGTCCCCTTAGTACCAATAAAATGCCACCGCCTACCTGAGTATTGTTGCTGATCACGTTCACCCCTTTATGACTGCAGTGTACTCATCTTCTGATGGCTACTTGCAGCAGGATAACACGCCATGTCACAAAGCTCAGATCATCTCAGACTGGTTTCTTGAACATAACGATGTGTTCACTGGACTCAAATGGCCTCCATAGCCACCAGATCTCAATCCAGTAGAGCACCTTTGGGATGTGGTGGAATGGGAGATTCACATCATGAGTGTGCAGCTGATAAATCTGCAGCAAGTGCATGATGCTATCATGTGTATATGAACCACAATCCCTGAGGAATGTTTCCAGCACCTTGTTGAATCAATGCCATAAAGAATTATGGCAGTACTGAGGGCAAAAGGTATTAGCAAGGTGTACCTAATAAACTGGTCGGCGAGAGTATGTTTTTAAAGCCCTGCCACACTGATAATTTCTCCAGTCGCTTTTATTTGCAGATTTCATTCACATATTCTTTGCAAGTCTCGATAAGTCCCGTCGTGTAGTCTGACATATCCAGTGACTCATTCTAAAGAGTCTGCACAGGTTTGATGTTATCTCAAGTTGCAGAGAGGACTGGTGTGTGCATGAGATCTGAAAACCAATAAGCACTCAGCCAAAATACAACATGTGTAATGCAGCGGTTTGTGTTAACAAGCAGTTGAACAGGTGTACCTAATAAAGTGGCCGGCCAGTGCATCTTTACTTCCAAAGAACACAATGGGAGGAAAAGAAAAGGATCTAAGAGAGACAACATTAACTGCAATGTAAAATCAGCATGGTGGATTAATAGAGATATCTGACCAGCTCCCAACTGGCTAGCGTAGATGCCAAATGATTTAGTTCTGAGTCCAATAAGAACATCTCCTGCTAACCTTACAGACAGTAGCAGAGAAAAGTTCAAACTTCAGAGCTTTTACTCCAAGGCAGGAGGATGGCAATGACAAAGTTAAGGTACAGGCATATGCCCATTTTGATAATTGCCAACGCAGAATGAAAGGATGTGGAGAATAACAGATGGCTTAACGCTCTCAAAGGCATATCCAGCAAAAAATGACAGATCTTAATGCCCAGGTAACAGGGCTCTGGACCAATGAATGAGGGAGAGAGGTGGGTCTGTAACTCAACGTGATCTTGTGTGAAGAGGGCTTCCTGTTTGTAGACTACTTTCATTTTCCAGAGTTACTTATTAAATAACATTTCAGTAAAAAATACAGTACATGCTGTAAGTGCCGGAGTGGGGTAGCCTGGGTACAAAGATAATCCCTTACTTGGCTGAGAGGCCGTAACAGAAGGAACACGAGAACGGTGGCGCAACCCAACTGGGTGGGTACTCAGTTTCTATCCTAGTTGCGAGGAACAAATAATGGAAGGATAAGGGACGACTAGATTTTACCAACAGTTTGTCCCCCAAAATGACAGTTGCTGGCTCTCTTCCGACTAGGTCCCAGTTTGGACACTTCACCTGAGACTTGTAGGTGCAGAAGGACGGCCCTGTCACAGGCCTTGGGTGCCACCATTGGGCACTGTGAGAAAAGAAGCTTCCTACTGCAGGTGACTTCTTTGTGACCTGGAAATGCTCTCAGGTCAATACTGTGGCACCAAAACTACAATCAGGTCCCGCAAAAAAGGATGAGTAAGAGTTGGGAGGAAGAGGGCAACGCACACAAGAGAGGTGTGGAAGGAGACGGAAGGTATACATTGGTGTACTGATACTGTACTGGGCTGATTTATTTATACCTGTAGAGGTACTTTTGTTGAGTAAATATCGTTTTATTCTACCTTGAATTGTGTTCGGCTGAGTTGGGTCTGGTGTTTGGGGCTATGGGGTGCCTACTTGTGCTCACAATGTGCTTTGCATCCATTCGATCAGACACTTTGTTATCTTTATCTGCACTAGCAGTCCCCCGCGGGTCCACCCACATAGAAGTGAAACAGGACAGTGAGGAGGGCCCTGACTGGCTCCCTACTCCTGACGTCACACTTCCCTCGGCCCACACGTCTCGGATTAGCATGAAAATATCACTCCTGCAAGCGAACTATAATTCTTAGTGGAAAGTCACAAAATCAACTGGAATGTTCAAGGAAATGATAGAAAAAAAACCCGATCTAAATTTGTTAAATAGTTCTCTCGTTCACTAGCTAAGTGGAGGTGAGGTACACCCCGAGGATGGTGCATGAGTGAGGAGGGCCTTGGCCCACTGCGTGTCTCTCAAATTCACCCAAATAAATCGGTACCGTAAGCGAACTATGTTACTTAGCACAATAAGCACAATAGCAAATAATAGACAAAAAACCCGATCTAAATCCATTAAATAGATCTCTCATTTACTATCTAAGCAGAGTTAAGGTGCTCCCCGAGGCTGGCGCGTGAGTGAGGAGGGCCCGCCGCGTCTCTCCCAGATTCGCACTAATAAATCGGTACTGCAAGTGAACTATGACACTTAGCACAATGAGTTGCAAAAGTCGCAAAATCAACCAGAACGTTCAAGCAGACTGTAGAAAAAACCCGATCTAAATCCGTTAAGTAGTTCTCTCGTGATAAGCGGACAGATATACAGACGTTGGATTATATATATACCAGTAACGGCGCACGTTATTGCAGTGATTACACTTGACTTGAGCATTCATAGTATTCATCGTCTTTCTCTGTATGTTTAGCATTCGTTTGCTCAGAGGTTGATGCGCTTGCTGTTTCCTGAGCTCTTCTTTACTCCACCCTAGCGGCCCCGCTGCTTCTCTTCTTTCGTTGGCATCGTTTCGCGTTAAAACTGATTAAGTTAGTTTTTGTGTTGCAATTACTTAGTACATTTTCTTTAATTTTTCACTTAATTTGGAACTTAAGTCTTCAATCTGCCTCAAGAATGATTAGCGAAGGTGGTGAGAAATGAGAACAGCTCCCATACACATGCGCCGTACGGCCGGCCTGCTGCGCGCTGCTGAGACTTGATTCTACAATAAAATAAAATAAAAATAAAAAAAGTAATAAAATCATCACCCCGAAAGCGGATAGTAGACGTCACGTAGTATATGTGTACCAAATGTCAAGTCAATAGGTGAAACGGTTTGCGAGCTGCAGGTGATTTAAAATCCTGGACAGACAAACGAACAGCCACGGTAGCGTATTATAGAAGATAGAGATGAGAACATACAATTAAAAATATTTCTTTGCCATCACTGCAGACTTTATGGAGTAAGTACATAATATATTTACTTATTTTTTATCTATCTATCTATCTATCTATCTATCTATCTATCTATCTATCTATCTATCTATCTATCTATCTATCTATCTATCTATCTATCTGCGCGTGAGTATGCCCTGTCATAAGCTTGACTCTCTCCTGGACTCTCCCCCCCCCCCCCCCCGCTTGCTCTAAATTCTTCAAAGACTCTTTGACTCACGCCGACCCAAAAAAAACGTATTAATGGCTTTTATCACGCATCAGTACCATGTAAAACCACATGAGGGCAGTAAAACACAACAAAACTAGCAAGCCTAGAAAAAATAAAATTATGGAAAATTTATGTCAGACTCTGTCTATCTATGAGTGGAGATTACTGTCATTAGGGATTTAGTAATCAGTGACTACATTTAAATATTTGGCAGTCATACATCACCACTGCCATCCACACTGTATGCGCTCTCTTATTTTGCCTGGATTGTGGTGGAGCATGCTGCTACTGTAATGGTCCTTCCATCTATTCATATTCCTAAGCTGCTTATTTAGTTCAGGGTCACAGGGAGCTGCAGCCCATCCTGGCAGTGGACGTATCCCTGAATGGGGTGCCAGTCGGCGCATTGCATGGCACACTCACACCCACACTCAGTCACACAGGGCTATTTACCTTACATATACAATCAACAGGCATTTATTGATTGACATTTGCTTATGTTATGCCTAGCAGGCATAAGTCAACTGCAGAAACCAGGAGAGCAGCTATCAGTAACCCAAGCCAAGAATCATGAGACAAAATCTCAGTTAGAAGGAGTGCAGAGAGTTCAAAACAAAGAAAATTTTTCAAAAGGTGTGGCGGATGGCTGGAGCCCCTTCAACACCATGGGCTGCACACTACTTCCACCCGGAACACTTGGTGGCAGCCCCCCTGGGTTGCATCGGGACCACAGGCATGGGACTTCAGAGCTCTGCTCGGCTTCCTGAGCCCGTCTGGGTGGCAATGCAGCCACACCCGGAAGTGCAGCCTGATGCAGGTTATCAAGCACCTGCAGCACTTCCAGGTGGGCTATAAGAAGAGCCAGCAGCCACCACTCAGAGAGCCAGAATCGGGAGGAAGAGGAAGAGGAGGACAACACTTGCTGGGAGGAGAGTGGTGGTGAAGAGAGTAGTGTGCCTTTTGTTTTGGTTTGTGCTTTGTGGGACTGTGCTGTGAGTGAGGGGCACGGGGAAGATGTGTCCCTCAGATTTATTTTTACATGTGCCTCCCTGTCTCTTTGTGCCGGGTCGGACGCCTATATAGCGCCTTTTCACAAAGGTTTGAAGGGTTTTGGAATCTGTGTAGTTGGATAGAGAGGTGTATAGCCATGGATGACCCTTAACCCATCACATCATGATTGACAGGCTACAACCTCTAAGGACACGCCCACTTCAGGGTGGTCCTAGCAATGGAGAACAACAATAGCGTCATGAGCATGGCGGCAGTATAAACGGCCCAAATCACAAACCCAAAATTAAAACTACAACTGTACTTTGAAAACAGATGAACCCAATACACACTTCACGTATAAAAATCGCCCAAGAGAAGCACATGACTTTAAAATAGTGATTGGTATTTTGATTCAGCTTACTGGATTGATTCTTTTGATTCATTTCATTCATTTTTAGGAATTGTTCTACTGGGAGGTCACCTGAGGTCCCTGGCTGATCACATCACAAATAAATAATTTAATAATTCATACATTTATTTCATACATATGTGTGAATATTAATATATAATTATTATAATTGATTGTTAATTTATATTTAATTCATCATCTGTATAATCCATAGGCTGCTGCCTTGCATAATTAAAATAAGACGTTACATTACAGAATCACAAGTGAATGAAAATTATGCAACTTGTAATGAATCGTTCATAAAATAAATGAATGAGAATCTTTAAATTGATTCTACGGTAGGGGCTCGTTCACAAATCAAATGAGCCATGACTCATGAGTCAGTCAGTTCTTGCCCATGTGCTTTACGCAGCAAAACGGATGACGACATTGCGCAGGACACACATGCGCTTTAGCACTACTACCATTGAGTTCCACAGACCCGAGGCATTCGTGCTCATGGATTGATTCATATGGTTTATTGGAAAGAGTCGTTCAAAAAGAACAAATCGTTCACAAATCTCCAATTATTAATTCAAAATAAGGGTTCCCTGACAGAATAATTCTTAAACTTCAAGGAATACCTCACCTAAAATCGATATTTTATTTAAATGTTGTTTACCCGTGTGGTTTATAGTTATGGCTGAGAAAAAAAATCGAATCTCACGTTTTCATGCAGAACGAGAGAAAATAGTTTAATATATAATGGAACCTAATGAACACCAGTGCTAAACAACAGCAAACAAAGTGAAAAACATCCATGGAAAATAGAAACGTTAATCTCACGTCGCTCGCATTGTGTAATCCATTTGTCCATTATCCAGTCAAATGTTCCAAACGTGCAAAAATACATTGCTAAAATATTATTAACATTTACTTCTGGAAAGATCTCTGGCTCAATCTTCTTACCAGCAACCCCTGCTCTCTCCGAACTGTTCAATAATGTAATCCTACAAAAAAAATCCTACAATTCTGTGCTTTTGAATAGAAGACTGGACTTCTGACCACTGAACGACTAGGAGAGGCGGGTCTTTAATTCAGACACTCGTTTACATCCTTCCTCATTTGTGAGAGCATTTTCCGGAAGTGACTTTCCATTTGGACATGAGTAAAGCCAGATTTTCTCATGAACGTTATTGTTTGCTGTTGTCCTGCATTGGTCACCTACCGTAACCGTTGGATCATAAACTTTATTTCTTATTAAAAATTTTATAACGCATATGAGGTTAAGTAACATTGAAATAAAACATCATTTTTGGGTGATGTATTCCTTTCGTCCAGTTTGTAAAGCTCAGGAGGAGGAACCTTGCTGGTGATGCCACTCCATATACTGTATTGGCCATGGGTCAGGTGGAGCCAACAATCGGCCTTGTAGCCATCGCTGTGACGCTAAGGTTCACGCTGCCAGAAAGATGGGGATTTATTTATTTTATGAGGGGGAATTCAGCAACACACCTAGCCTTGACTCGGCACACACACACTCACTCATAGAGACACAGTTAGAGGCCCAATGAATCAATAAATTAAAATGAAATATGTTAATCAAATGAATGAAAAAGAATATACAATATAATGAAAACATGTACGCACACAGCACTCCCTAGATCCCCGACGGCAATAACAATTTAGAACAGAATAATAAACTCAAAGAACAAGCACTAACGACAATGTCCAAAACTCAGTCCAATGCAGCAGGAGCAGGTGACGATGGATGGGCGAGTGAGGAAATGGTTCATTGTAAGCCATGTAAAGTTTGTCCTACGGGCTTCCTGATTTGATGAGGGAGCAGGTGAGTGGGACCGCTCCCTCTGATGAAGACGTATCCAATTGTACAAACCCACACGAACAGGCAGGCACAAGACAGACCATACATCCAGACAGGAACCGAAATCCAAGATGATCAACTCATAATCCAAATGGGTGTGAAAAGTGTAAGAATAGATAGATGGACGATCACAATACCCAGGAATCTTGCTGGTTCCCTTCTTAAAGGACCCTCTGGCTCAATCTTCTTCCCAGCAACCCCTGCTCTCTCCGAACTGTCCAATAATGTAATGCTGCCAGGGCTGCTGGGATATGTAGTACCTTTTTTTACTTAGCTACAACCTGATGCACATTTTTAAATTTGGGGTAACTGTGAAGCCCAATACAATACTGAAACTTCAACTAGATAAATACACAAACTCCATTCATAAGTCCAGAGTCAACCTTGAGATGCTGGTGCTTTGAGCTGGCAATGCTATCTAACCCTAACCCTAACCCTAACCTTACATGGCTCCATACACTCAAGGCCACTAAACGGAGGAAACTGTGAAAATTACCTGTCCCTCCAGCGTCTGTGTGGCCAGATCCTCATCTGCCTTTGTCAGCATAAGAAGTTGGGTGTGTCTGCCTGGAAGATCATCAGTGCAACTTCTCACATTGGTCACCACGATTCGGTCGCTTGCTTCCACTGCTTAAGAAAAGCAATAAATGTTAATAAAGGTAGAACCTTTGCTGCTCTTTCCAAAGTGAAAGCCAAAGAGAGTGATTTTAAATTCAAAAGTGGGATGCTAATCTGGATGTATCGTCTAGGTGTGACACTTCCTTATACTCTTCATGATACGTTGTTGGTCCTCTGTGACTCAGCTGATGACATGAACTGTAACCTCTAGTTCGGGACATTTCTTTCCCAGAGAAGTTCTGCCTGACATTTTTTTTTTTGCATTTTATAGATTTTTATCAAAATCAAATAACATTCTATACAAGCAAGTCAAGTTTAACAAAGCTAGGTTTGAAACAAATCAACCCCCACCCATAAGAAAGAGAGCTAGGCCAGCAGAGTAAAACTTTAAACAAGTAAAAATAAGTAAATAGATAAATTAATAAATCTCTCAATTATAAAAGGAAATCTTGAGACAAGACTTTTTGCCAAGAGATTTTTTCCAAGTCCCATGAGACGAGACTATCGCCAAGAGATTTTGTCAAGTCCTGCCCTCCTCTCAACCATTTTCAAACACGTCTACGGTCCACTGAACTCTCATTCATGTGAATGCTATTGTCAGACACAGTTCCTGCGCTCTCAGCTCTTATACAATTTTTACGTTTTCCTCATTTAAAGCCGTTTATGAGAGGTCCTCAGTTTCATCCTTTAAAGAAGTTTTTCTAGACAGTATTTTTAGACATACAATCTATTCGTTTCCTTTGATGTAGTCGTTTTCTGGACAATAATTTTATACGTTCTAGATGACACGTCCACGACTAGTCGAACAAGAAAGGCCAGAGCATCGAAAACAGGCCTAAAAGCGTTGGAGAGAAAAAAATTCCAAAAAGAACAATAATAATCTAAGTGCAAATTTGGAAAATAAGGAAATTAATAATCAGCCCAGACCAAGTGGATTTGAAAATCTAACAGGTCCAAGCTGGGTTGGAAATAAAAAACAAAGAGTAGCAGGCAAAGTAGAATGTCTTGAAGAGGTTCAAAAACGTTGGCGTGATATACACGCAGAGCAGGTTAAAGATTATGAAAGTACTAAAATTCAAAAGTCTCAAAAAACTGATAGTAAAGATCGCATTAGTGCTAACAAACGGAAATTATTACTCAGTGAAATAGCGGAAAAGCGAAAAGAGATCAAATATAAGGACATAGGTGATATAACAGAAGTATGTAGATATTGTTTGGCTTTAAAGTTTAAGTTGGAGACTTGCAGATCGTCTAATTCGTGTTGCCATCAGGGATAAGTCGTGTTTCTTCTCAATGAAGAGGTGTATCCGCAAGAATTAAAAGATTTGTTGTTTGGTGAAAGTGAAATCCACAAACACTGCAGGCAAAATTTCCGAATCTACAATAATCTGTTTGCGTTTGCATCATTCAATGGTCAAAGCGTAGATTTACACGATTCAGGACCATACGCTATGAGAATCCCGCAACAATTAAAGCTACGACAAGTTTAATTTTGAAGAAAACACAGCGACGCAACATGGAATCGAAAGAGTTAAACAATTGGACATATTAGAAATTTCAGCAGCCAATAATGGATACAAATCCATACGTCCAAAAATATCGCACTTTACACAAAATGTATCTGTAAAACACAGACGATGACATCTTCTTGGATATCTATATGAATCCAAAAGATCGCGGTCACAAATAAACCAACATGTGATGAATTGTCAGCTATAATAGTTTCGAAAGACAGAGATATCAGAGACAGAAGTTTAAAAAGTATTTGCGTGTTAATTTCAAAGCCAAACAGAATGAAAATGTATAACTCAACTAATACCTCTAACGCAACATGAAACATAATTTTATTTCAATTTATTACCTTTTACTATTTTTTTACTATGGTTAATTACTCGCTGTAATGTAAAATAGTTAGTTCTATTATGCATATGTAACAGTTCCCATGAAAATAACAATGTGTTTAAATTGTACATCCGCTTATCCATACGCGAGCGGCAGAGACACGAAGCGGCTAGCAGGTAGAGTTGGCGAGTGAAGCGAGCAGGGGGCAGATCCCCCTAGTGAATAAAAATAAATAGAATAAAAAAGAGCGGGGAGAATCTGCTTCCTCAATGTAAAACCTTATTCTAAAATGTTATTGATTAGATCCTGCCAGGTTTTGAAAAAGTTCTGCACAGATCCTCTAAGTGAGAATTTGATTTTTTCCAGGTTCAAATAATATAAAACATCAGTTACCCACTGACTTAAAAGAGGTGGGCTAGGATTCTTCAAGTTGAGCAAATTAAGTCTCCGTGCCAATAGTGTAGTAAAGGCGGTCAGTTTGTTTGTCCTTCTCCACTTTAAGCCCGTCTAGGGGTACACCAAACACAGCTATTAGTGGATTAGGAGGGATTGGGACGCCCAGGCTGTCTGAGAGGCACTTCAAGATTTTGTTCCAGAATGATGTTAATTTGGTGCTGCCTGACATTTCTTAAACCAATTTAAACTGGACAGAGTAGTGAACTGCTCAGTCTCTGCATCTGTTTCGAAGCTGTGGTCCTGGACTATAGGAGTCCTCTTGTGTTAGACCACCTGAACCCACTGCAGTTTGCTTTTTGGACAAAGATTGGAGGATGCAATTATCTGTCTGCTCCACAAGGCTTATTCTCACCTGGACAAAGCTGGCAGCCCTGTGAGGATTATGTTGTTTGATTTCTCCAGCGCCTTTAATACCATCCAGCCATCCCTGTTAAGGGGTAAACTCAGAGATATGCAGGTGGATGAGCCTGTGGTGTCCTGGACAATGGACCATCTGTCAGGAAGACTGCAGTTCGTGAGACTCAAAGACTGTGTCTCTGTTATGAAAGTGAGCAACACCATAAGGAACAGTCCTGTCTGCTTTTCTCTTCACTTTGTACACCTCAGAATATAAATATAACACCAGGTCATGTCACTTGTGTAAACTCTCAGCTGATTCTGCACTTATGGGGTGTATTGATAAAGGGGATGAGACAGAGGAGAGGAGTCAGGTGGAGACGTTTGTTTCTTGGTGCAAAGAGACTTGTCTGCATGTTAACATCAGCAAAACCAAGGAACTGGTTATTGACTTTTGCCACACGAAACTATTCAGAAAGTGGACGTCGAGGTGGTCCACTCCTACAAGTACTTAGGGTCCACATCAATGAGAGGCTGGACTGATCTTGTAACACAGAGGAACAATATAACAATATATTTTTCTTAGGGGACTGCATTCCTTTAATGTGAGTAGTGACATCCTTCACACCTTCTTCAACTCATTGATGGCCAGTGCAATTTTCTGTGTTGTCTTTTGCTTTGCCGGTTACATCACTTGAGGAGATGCCCACCAAATCAATAAACTATTTAAAAGGACAAGCTCTGATACAGGACGAGCTCTCGACCTGCCGGCGGTAGAAGTGAAGGAAAGAATGAAAACAAAATTGAGTGTCATTATGAACAATGCTGCACATCCTATCTCTGACACACCAACACTGAGGACTTTCAGCAAACGAAAATTCAGCACAAATGTGTCAGGAGTCGCTACAGGGGCTCCTATATACCAACAGCAACAGGTCCGCATAATGCCGCACTGTGACTGTGACAGATTTAGTTATATATGGGCTTAACAGTTATACAGTGATGATGTTTGTGTGCCTGGAGTGCGTGGATTTATGAGGCAGCAGTGCAAACCAATGTGCCATGAATTATTTATTTCAGTTCCTTCATACAGTTGCAAGAAAAAGTGTGCTAATCCTTTGAAATGGCCTGAATATTTGCATTGATTACTAATAAAATGTGGTCTGATCTTCATCTAATCGGAATTCTAGACAAACACAATCTGACTAAACTGCAGTTGTACTTTTCATGTCTTTATTGAGCATGCTGGGTAATCATTCACAGTACAGGCTGGAAAAAGTGAATCCTTGGAGGTGAGGTGCCTTTGTCACCTCCTGTCCAGTTTTATACTTGCCATCTCTTGAAGTGCTTCATACGTCGTCACTCCTCCGCAAACACCTCACACTCACACTTCCTCTTTTGATTGTGTCACCAAAGTCAAACTGACCAATCACACCAAAGCCAAATTGACCAATCAGATTGCTCTGAGGTACAGGACACATGCACCTTAGTGTTTTATTATATAGTAGACTAGCTGTTCCTCCGCCTGCATTGTAGTAAAACAAGACAAACTATAAAAATCAATAAATAAAAAGGTATCGCTAGCTAAGCGGAGGCAAGGTACCCTCTAAAACACAGAGGTAGAGTGACTCCCCACTCCTGACGTCATGCTTGGCCCACAGCCTCTGGCTCGGATTAGCGCAAATATATTGCTCCTGCAAGCGAACTATGATTCTTAGCGCAGTGAGAGAAGTCGCAAAATCAACCAGAATGTTCAAGCAAATCATAGAAAAACACCCGACGTAAATCCGTTAAGTAGATCTCTCGTTCGCTAGCTAAGCAGATGTAAGATACGCCTGAGGCTGGTGTGTGAGTGAGGAGGGCCTCGGTCCACTGCGTCTCTCTCGAATTCACGCAAATAAATCGGTACCGAAAGCGAACTATGATACTTAGTGCAAAAATCAACCGGACTGTTCAAGCAAATTCTAGAAAAAAAAAAGCAATCTAAATCCGTTAAGTAGTTCTCTCTTGAAAAGCGGACAGACAGACAGGCAGACGTTGGATTTTATATACTATGGCAGACGACTGAGGACCTTGCCCCACTGGGACACCTGGAGAAGGGGAGGATCGGGAGAGGGGCAATATCTTCCCCGGGGCGCAAGATTACATCATGGTCATGGATGAAGAGAGCTTGGAAGTTCAACCCTGTTGGGGTCCGTGGCCCTCGCCAGTGGGCACCTGGACCATCTCAGAGCCCTGGACAGCAGCACTTCTGCCACACCAGGTAGTGCTGCAAGAAGATCATCAGGGAGCACCTGGAGCACATCCAGGTGTTCCATAAAAGGGGCGGCCTCACTCCATTTGGGGAGCCGGAGTCGGGAGGCAGAGGACAGAGCTTGCAAGAGAGGAGCGGAGGTGGCAGTAAAGGTTAAAGAGTTAAAGAGAAGTATGCGGGACTGAACCTAATTGGAGGTGAATTGTGCACTGTATTGTGTGTGCAGGTTTAAGAAGAAATAAATAATGTGTATTCTGGACATTGTGAGTTTGTGTCCGTCTGTGTCGAGGCTGATCTTTCCAGAGATGAAGTTAACTGCATCTTGAATTAAGAAAGTATCCCTGAAAACCCTTTTTATTCTCTCTGTCTTTGAAGGCACCTCTCATCATGCCTCATGTGCCTGTACTTGTCATCGTCTCTCATGTTCTCTTTTGTTGTGTCACCTAAGCCAAACTGACCAATCAACACTAAAACCAAACTGGCCAATCAGATTGCTCAGAGGGACTGGACACACAGACCTTAGCATTTTATGTTATTTTAGACTTATTTTAGTACTATAGTGCAGCTGTTGAGGGGGCCAGCCATCCCCAGATTCCTTAAACCCTTCCCATGGGCTCAACTCATTTAAGTTAATCATGAGATGTCCCGGGGGAGTTGCTTTCTACACTTTATATCAATGTGAACAGTCACTGAGTTCACCCTTCCTGCTTTGTTCCACTCATACTAAGGGATGGTGGTCTGCTCTCCACCGGTGCTGAGCTGACATTGTCATGATGTAACTGAGAAGACAGGGAGGTGTAGTCATAGTGTAAAGCACCTGTGCACGTCTAGTGTTTCAAGTGTCCACCGGACCCCACGTACCTGTTGAATTGCCCAGTTGTGATTTGCCATCAGCTGGCTGAGAGCTTCCCTTCTGAACTTGTCTGATCTTCCTCCAGCGTGTTACCTTTTTTCTGCCTTTCTGTTCAGAACATTCACAAATGAGACATATTAAACGGGCAACTTAACATATCAAAGAAAAAATGCATTTTAACTTTAGTATTTATTTCTTACCATATACCATATAAATATAAATCATGTACTGTATAAAAACCTCTCAGTTTCTCCTGTAGCTTGTGCCCTGTAGCCAGGAATTAAATTACAGCCAGAATTTGTGTATTTTAGCACCCCTGGGTCCAAGCATGAGAGGGTCACACTCCTCAGGTGGACAAGACCTGCTCGTGATGGTTGAAACGACCTAAAAGACGTCATAAAAGCAGCATTTTGGGGGACGGGAGGCACAGATACAACATGCAGAGCAGCGTTTCTCAGCTGCTACAGTCCAGTGGCCCTGAGGCGTTGCTGCTGGCGAATCTCGGATGTGGACCTTGGCCATGGCTCGGCTCACGGAGCTGAGGGAACAACATACGGGTCACCCCTGCATCTGCATGAACGGAGTGAGATCCAGCTGGGTGGCACGAATGAGCGGGCAAAGAGTCAAAACAGCTGGGTGTTATAACTGGATTCTTCTTTCATTTTGTGGTGCACTTTCCTGAAGTGATCATGGTCTTCTGGACGTCTAGCTAAGGATTTTCAGACCAAGGGATCAATTTCTGCAATTTGCTTTTTTTACTCAAAGGATTTATTAAAAAGTGAATTATTTCTTTATTTCAACATTTAACACCATTGGGCAACAGGAGCCACTACGATATGGATGTCGTGTAATTCGTTGCCCAGGCAATTTTTCCCACAATTCACTGGGACGGCGTGATGATGATGTCGTCAACATGAATATTTAAACTACTGATTTATCGGAGATTAGATGAAAACCTGTGAACTCTTTGATTATCAGTTCTTTGGATTTTGTGGCTTTAAAAAACTTTAACCTTTCCAAAATTTTCCATTTTGTTTTGATTAAATATAAGATTACTTTCTGGTTAATGACGTTTAGTGTGTCTCTGACTAGGTTTTCTCTTCTAACATCTTTCTGACTCCTTCAGACAGTACACTGTGAGCGCCTGGAGCCGTATGGCACGTGAGGGGCACGGCCAGATCCGCTTACTGAAAAGCCAAAGGTCATTTGTAAGGCCGCACTCACCATCAGTCAGCGTAACGTGCTTCATTCCATTCTTCTGTCTCTCGCACAAGGGGTCATTACAGTATTTTATGTTTTTTTATTTTTTTTCATTGTTATTGTTCATGTTCATTTGTGTTTGCTGTCTCCATCCTGTGTGCTTTCTGGGTGAGCTTCTGCTGGGCTGGCTGGTGAGGGTCCCGTCCTGTTTTTGTGGATCTTTTGGAGGCCTTATGCCCTTTTTTGTCATGTATGTGACTCCTAAACACAGCACCATGCTGCTCAGTTTGAGGTGGCCAAAGGATCAACTGGCATACTGTTTGAGAGACTGGGCTGGGCCAACACATTAATAATAATAATAATAATAATAATAATAATTCATTACATTTATATTTTGCATTTCTCCCTATTCAAAGCACTTCAGTGAGTGGGAGCCGCTTCAGCAACCACTAATGTGTAGCGTCCACCTGAATGATGTGACGGCAGCCATTTTTGCGTTGGTACACTCACCACACATTAGCCGTTAGGTGCTGAAGTGGTGAGAGAGAAGAGAGCCAATTAGAGACAAGGAATGAGTAGAGTCTAGAATGACTAGGCCGTGGTGGGCAATTTAGCCTGGACATCAGGAAACACCTTACTTTTTACAAAGGTTGCCCAGGGATCTTTCATGAGCACCGAGAATCAGGACCTCGGTTTTACATCTCATCCAAAGGACAACATCATTTTTACAGCACAGTATCTCCGTCACTGCACTCGGGCATTGGGATACACAATCAGACCACAGAGTAAGCACCCGCAGCACCTCTTCCAGCAGTAACCCAAGCTTTCCTAGATGGTCTCCCATCCAAGTACTGGCCGGGCCTGAACATACTTAGGTTCAGGTGGACGACCTGTTCTGAAGTGTAGGTTGTATGGCTGCTAACAAATTAAATGTTCACTACTTAGAGTGAAAGAAGAAGCATATTTCTTGATTTTTTATAAATTAGCATATAACACTTTTGAAATTCTTAATTCACACTGTAGGGTGTGAGAAAAAATGGATACTGTAGTGGGCTGGTGTCCTCTCTATATTTGGTTCCTGTCTTGCGTTCTGATGTTTCATGCTTCCTTAGCGTTATGTTAACCCTCAGAAAAAGTCAAAAATGTTGAATTTTTTTTAACAAGAAAAATTTGTTATTACATTATTCAAAACATAAAAATATCCACTCGTCAACATAAGTTCAGTAGGAAAGGTATGTTCAGTGTCCAGTGACATGTCTTAAAACAGTCAATCAATTGCACAGCCCAATGTCACAATCGGGACTCTGGAAGTGTGTTTCTTTGCACACTTTTCTTACAATATTTTTTCTGGTGTTTGTGCATGTGAGGGTAGACAGTCAGTACCTGTGTTATTTAGACAAGCAGGCTACCTCAGTGCAAGGCCTAGTGACTCCATATGAACATCGACAGTTGCTGCATTGTGAACAGTGCTCAGAGGGCTGACGTCTTTCTTGTCTCTTCTAATTTGTGTCAACCAATATCTGTTTTAAAATGAACGCCTACTTTATATATATATATATATATATATATATATATATATATATATATATATATATATATATATATATATATATATATAGTAAGTATTTGTCATGCAAAACTGTGTTTTAAAATTAAGCATGCGGGTAAGATCAGTTTTTTTTCATTTTCAGAGTAAGCTTAACTTTTGAACACAAGTTTGAATATATATTCCATATCTGTGAAAAAATAACTTCAACCTGAAAAATACCAAACTTATCCTTTAAGGCAGGAGTCCATTTAAAAACAGACATTGGTTGGGAAGAAAACCCGCAGCTATAGGGAGCCCCCGGACTGGACTGACACTGCCTTAGCCCCCTTCTTTGTTCCTCCTGCATTAAGCAGATTTTTATGCACTTGACACCCCAACATTTCCTCCATGTTCTGTATTTCCTTTAACAGTCTGGCACCTTATTTCTGAAACAGTACACGCCCTGTGCTGAATTGCTTCCCCCTTCTACTTTCACTACACAGATATATAATTGCAAACATTCATTCCCTTCCCAATCCCTAATAAATAATGTGCCTCTGCATTACGAAATCACTTTCTCTGATTGAAAGCAGGGCACATAAATTGATAAATTAGACTGGACTGCCAATACTGATACTCTGTGGAAGAGAGGACAGAGCTGACTATACTTCCTTAGAAGGCTGTTGTCCTTCAACATCTGCAATAAGGTGCTGCAGATGTTCTATCAGACGGTTGTGGTGAGCGCCCTCTTCTACGCCGTGGTGTGCTGGGGAGGCAGCATAAAGAAGAAGGACGCCTCACGTCTGGACAAACTGGTGAGGAAGGCAGGCTCTATTGTAGGCATGGAGCTGGACAGTTTGATATCTGTGGCAGAGCGACGGGCGCTCAGCAGGGTCCTGTCAATCATGGAGAATCCACTGCATCCACTGAACAGGATCATCTCCAGACAGAGGAGCAGCTTCAGCGACAGACTGAGAAGATCGTTCCTCCCCCAAACTATGCGACTCTTCAATTCCATCCGGGGGGGTTAAACGTTAACATTTTACAAAGTTATTGTCTGTTATACCTGCATTGTTATCACTCTTTAATTTAGTATTTTTTTTATTAGTATGCTGCTGCTGCTGGAGTATGGGAAATTCCCCTTGGGGATTAATGAGGTATCTATCTATCTATCTATCTATCTATCTATCTATCTATCTATCTATCTATCTATCTATCTATCTATCTATCTATCTATCTATCTATCTATCTATCTATCTATCTATTATATAGTGCCTTTCATATCTATCTATCTATCTATCTATCTATCTATCTATCTATCTATCTATCTATCTATCTATCTATCTATCTATCTATCTATCTATCTATCTATCTATCTATCTATCTATCTATCTGTTATATAGTGCCTTTCATATCTATGTGTCTATTATATAATGCCATCCAAAAGTAATATTTTACAATAAACAAAGAAGAAAATGAAAATAAACATAAGCCCAGGAACACACCCTGGCTAAAACATGACACCTTTAAAATGCGAGCCAATCTCCTATCGGTCTCTACACACTCCAGCAGACTGCTGGGAATTGAAGTCCTCTTGGTAGCACTGCCCACAGGTTCGTCCCAATAACAGGCTTATTTACTGAAGAACAATATACAGCAATACTGCACTCTCAGAGCATAACAGTCAGTCAGTCATTTTCTTAGTTTCTTTATTTCTGAACAGCATCACAGGGGGAGCCAGAGCCTATCCCAGCCAGCCAAGGCAGGAACAAACCCTGGACAGGGTGCCAGTCCATCACAGGGCAGACACAGACATATACCAACCACACACTAGGGGCAATTTAGGATCACCAATTCACTTAACCTGCAAGAATGATTGTTGTAAAACAGGACATTGGCCCACAGTGGTCCAGCTTTTGAGAAGTGGAATTTGGAGAAATCAGGGGACAGCAAGCAAGGGGGTTGCACAAATTGGACACTAATTATAAGTGCACTGAGTGACAATTGGGAAGCATGAAATATGAGGCTATCTATCTATCTATCTATCTATCTATCTATCTATCTATCTATCTATCTATCTATCTATCTATCTATCTATCTATCTATCTATCTATCTATCTATCTATCTATCTATCTATCTATCTATCTATCTATCTATCTGACCTCATAACCCCCTCACCTCTTGTTTGCTCTCCAGCAGTACCAAATGATGGGGATTTGGGGCTAAGGTCAGTTCCGAGAAGGTCGTCTTTCATAGTCTGAATGAGTGACAGTGGTGGAGGCAGGAAATGAGCTCATCTTCCAACATGCTGGCTCAGGCCTACTGGGTAGCTTATCAAACACCTGTAATAACGCCTGCCACTTTCTTGTGTTGTCCCATCACATTCCATCAGCATACTTACATTTGGTTGTGAGGGGGGCACATGCATTCTCCATTGTGTGACAGGCTGTCGCTCCATTGCTGCTTGTGATCTGCTTCAGAAGAGAAAAATAAGTTGTTTTAACTGGAGAGTCAGAGGCAGAATGGAGCAGGGGAGGAAGACTCATTATGAGGATTTACACGGGGTCTTTGTGCTTGTTAAGTGGTGTTCTGAGTGGTTAAGTGGGCATTGTGGGATTGATATTCACTTCAAAATTTACACCTTTTGTGAGAAACCTGGCTCTGCATGTGCTACTCTTTGACGTGGCAGCTGTCCTACGTGTCTAAATCAGCATCACATATTGTGATGTCCAGGGGAACTTCAGGATTAAAGGAATTCTCTGATGAGGTGAACATGCCATAGGGAATGGTGGGAAAACTGCACTTGCAAAAGCATTACATATCATGTCGGTGCAGGAACAAATGCCCACCAGGGCAGTATGCCCACTGTGTGTGTGTGCTGGGCACCCCAGAAAGGCACCACGCCTGAGAAGCAGTAGTAATGAGAAGGAAGCATAACATCTCATGCTTTCCCAGGATGCTAAAGGACCCAGGTAGGCATTCATGGGACCACACTGAGTATGGCTGCCAAGGAGACTGAGCCCATTAAAGTCAAAGGGGTTCAGGGACACCAGAAGCTTGTTGGGCTGAACTCTAGCCTGGTGCTCCTGTTGGAATTATAGGTGGTCCCTGACCCCAGAAGTAATTTCGGAGCATGCCGAGAAGTGACCTTTGGTTAGGGTTTGGAAGAAGGATCCCTGCAAGAGGAAGTAGGCAGGAATGTTGTTGACCGGCAAAGAGGACAAGAAGCTGGCAGGAGGTAAAAGAAGCCTAGCAAGTGAGTACAGTGAAAGTGTAACCATACTGGGCAGACAGGAGCCCATGTGGGTGGGCTTCGAGAGGCAGCACGGATTACTTTTGGGTCTGTTAATTTGTTACCCTGGCCATCCCTCTCAGTTCCGCTGAAAGTTTGTGACTTCTTCCTTGGCTTTATTTGGGTTTGGAAACACAATGAGAGTGGCAGCACATGTTGTAAAAATCGTCTTATTTCATGGGATTTTTATATAAGTTTGGGCACTGAATTCACTTGTTTCCATCGCGTGACATTTTTTCACAAAACACATTTTTTTAACTGTCACTTTGCACTTTAATTATTTATCAACATTTTATTGTAATGATAATTAGTTTTAATTTAATATTTTACAATATTAAAATCGCAGTTTACTGCAGGGACGTAAGTGGCCTGATTACAATATAGAAGAATGGAGACCATTTATAGACTTATCTAAAGAAATACGCATCAGTAGCTGTTGCTCACTCTGTGCATTTGAAAGAAACCAACAAGAACTTTGAAAATCTTCTCCAGAAAATGAACTACAATGAGCACCGTCAGTTCATATCTGAGGACCTGACAGTTCTGTGTCTCCTGTTGGCTCAGCAGTTGGGGCAGAAAGAAGTTTCCAAGAGTGGGACAGCAGAGCCAAGAACTGATACTGGGGTCAGAGGGGATGGCCAGCTAGGGGAAAAGCTACAGCTTGGTGCCAAAAAACATCAGCAGACCTGGCTTGGTGGCAGAGGTGGCCTTAGGGGTTTGCGGGTCCAATTACGGCATGTGTGGACTGTATAAACCTGCGCACAAATTTAATAAAAATATTGTTAACATACACCAGATTTTCTCACTACAGTATTCAGCTAAATTTTTGCAAGATAACACATGAATATTTATCAAAATATATGATATAATCTATTAAAAAAGTGCAATTCATAATTCATGACAATACCATGACAGTGCAAAATGCGATGCGGTTTCATGTGGAAACTAGCAGGGCCTTTTCTAGAAAAGTACCCAAAAAGTCTCGATATGCAGGATGTCATAGTCATATCTCACGTCAGCCGGTTATCATTAGCGATAAAAAAAAGTGAAGCCCCCTTAGGCGTAGGGCCTGGAGCGGTCGCCCCACTTGCCACCCCCAAACGCCACTCTTGCATAGTGGATGCAGATAAAGTGCTGCTGCTCCCGCTTCATATGACGTTTGGTGTAATGAAGCAGTTTGTCAAACCCTAGCAAACGATGGAGCCTGTTTGATGGATTTGTGCCCAAAGTTTCACAGTTGGTCTGAGGGCATCGATATTAGAAAACGATTTCTGATGCAGATGAACAACCTGGATCAAGAAACTCTGGAATTATTTGAATTATTCATTTTAGATAACAATAAAGATCAGAATTCTAAAGAAAATGTGAACATTTTATTAGTTAAGTTTAAGGAATTGAGTTGCAACACGAGTCTCAAAGATCACTTTTTGGATTCGCATCTGGAATTTTTTCCTGGCTCCTCCCTGTGTGGGGTCTGCATGTTCTTCCCATGTCTGTGTGGGTCTCCTCTCAGTGCTCTGCTTTCCACCCTCTGTCCAAAGACATGCATGGTAGGTGAACTGAGATGGACCGGTGACGTGCCCATTGTTTGTTTGTGCCTTGCTGGGACTCTGCTCTGGGTTAAGTGGGTTAGAAAATAACGTGACATTTTGGTTCTTTTTTTTTTCACCATTTTGTTTTTCCTAATTCACCATCATCATGATGTGACCAGGGAGTTACGCAATGCAGTTATGTGGTTGACATCAGAGCGGTGCATCAGATCTGTCACAAATGCAATTTTTATCAATTGGGAGTATTTAAAAATGAAAAAAGAACATAATCCGTGCTGAAAATAATTCAGAATGTTAGCTCCAGCCCACTGACCTGAATTAAGTGGGCTAGATAAAAAGCACTACCTCTGTAGTAACAACCATGCTGGGCAACACAACTTGAATGGTGTTCACATTGAGACTAATATAATATAATATAATATAATATAATATAATATAATATAATATAATATAATATAGTCCTGCGGTGGGTTGGCACTCTGCCCAGGATTGGTTCCTGCCTTGTGCCCTGTGTTGGCTGGGATTGGCTCCAGCAGACCCCCGTGACCCTGTGTTCGGATTCAGCGGGTTGGAAAATGGATGGATGGATGGATAATATAATATAATATAATATAATATAATATAATATAATATAATATAATATAATATAATATCTGCGGTGGGTTGGCACTCTGCCCAGGATTGGTTCCTGCCTTGTGCCCTGTGTTGGCTGGGATTGGCTCCAGCAGAACCCCGTGACCCTGTAGTTAGGATATAGCAGGTTGGATAATGGATGGATGGATAATATAATATATAAACGTCTACACGTGGAAGTGTGTGCAGGCTCTATTGTAGGCACGGAGCTGGACAGTCTGACATCCGTGGTAAAGCAACGGGCGCTCAGCAGGCTCCTATCAATTATGGTGAATCCACTGCATCCACTAAACAGTGTCATCTCCAGACAGAAGAGCAGCTTCAGCGACAGAATGCTGTCACTGTCCTGCTCCACTGACAGACTGAGAGATCGTTCCTCCCCCAAACTATGCGACTCTTCAATTCCACCCAGGGGGGTAAACGTTAACATTATTCAAAGTTATTGTTTGTTTTTACCTGCATTGTTATCAATCTTTAATTTAATATTGTTTTTTGCATCAGTATGCTGCTGCTGGAGTATGTGAATTTCCCCTTGGGATTAATAAAGTATCTATCTATCTATCTATCTATCTATCTATCTATCTATCTATCTATCTATCTATCTATCTATCTATCTATCTATCTATCTATCTATCTGTCTGTCTGTCTGTCTGTCTGTCTGTCTGTCTGTCTGTCTGTCTGTCTGTCTGTCTGTCTGTCTGTCTGTCTGTCTCAAAGAGCCAGCAAAGCAGCCCCAAGTTCATGAGTCGGAAGCAGAAAGAAGTACGAGGCTCCAGCATGAAGCTGAAAAAAAGCGACTCTATCGCCAAAGTGAAACTGCCGAGGAAAAACAAAATGAGACAGAAACTCACTTAGCCGTTGATAGACAAGGTGGGCAATCACTTCCACAAAACAAAACCGCCAACTCCGCATTTCATTTTTTTTTCTGACAATTTCAATAGTTTCTAGGAGCCTGGGGCTTTTTACAACACAGGCTTACACAGCTAGTATATAAATCCATTTTCCAACCCGCTGAATCCAAACACAGGGTCACGGGGGTCTGCTGGAGCCAATCCCAGCCAACACAGGGCACAAGGCAGGAACCAATCCTGGGCAGAGTGCCAACCCACCGCAGGACACACACAAACACACCCACACACCAAGCACATGCTAGGGCCAATTTAGAATCGCCAATCCACCTAACCTGCATGTCTTTGGACTGTGGGAGGAAACCAGAGCGCCCGGAGGAAACCCACGCAGACACGGGGAGAACATGCAAACTCCACGCAGGGAGGACCCGAGAAGCGAACCCAGGTCTCCCAGGTCTCCCAACTGCGAGGCAGCAGCGCTACCCACTGCGCCACCGTGCCGCCACAGCTAGTATACTATAATATAATATATCATATTAAGTGTTAAGGGTTATGTGTTTAAAGAAGCATCAAATTTTGAAATTGCTCAAATATTACGACGTCTCTGTATTGCACAATAACATGCCACCATGTTTATAGCTAAAGAAGGCTGCTCAATGCTGGAAGTGTCACCATCACTTCTGGTGACTGTGTCCCAAACTGCATAAGGCACCCCAGGTCTTCCTACTGCAATGATGGCACCTCACCAGTAACCTACAATAAATAATCAATAATAATGAGAATCTGAGGAAAAAAACAAGCCTTCACAGGATACAATCATGGCCGAGATGTTTTGTACTCTTTTGGTCTGATGAACTGGACTAGGGCCTCAGTATTTAAGGGGATAGGACAGTGTCAGCTTTTAAAATTATTTATTGCAATATTTTGCCAATACCTAGGGTTGGTGTGTCAAGGAGGTGAAGAGGCTGAAGCAACAAGTACGCGAAAGGAGCTTTGGACGAGACACACACCAGCTAATACACGTAGATGTTCTTGAGTAAGCTCACAGCTAATGGCTAGTTGTGGATTGCCTGACATATGCGGTGGAAGCTGGTGCTCGGTTTGATCCGCACTATACTCAGTGTCACTGTTATGGTAGCTGAGAGGTCTTTGCATAAATAGCAGGCAGCTGGCCACGCCCATTTAGGAATGAACCAATAATCCCAGAAGATGTACAAGCAGTACAAGCTCATTGGCTCCCATGTCTGATCTTCTCATAGACTGGCTTGCTGACATGGCAACCAATGAATTTCATTTGAATCAAAGGATCCAAATGAAGTGTAACACCAAAGAGCAGTATCATGACGGATGTTGTGCTTAGGAGGGATTATGACAGTATTGTAAAACTATCTACCTGTGTCAAGATAAATTAGAACTCTAAATAGCCAGCAAACAGCCGGCCTCTTCTGTGTTAGATGTTGGTCGGTCTCATCTGTCTTACATCATGTCTTCTATGTCAATATATATGCAGTTATCATATTTCTATCATCTCTGTGTTAATCAATAAATTGTATTATTCTGTTTCTTAAAATAAATGTGATTCACTTGCCTTAATACAAGCCTATCAGCTGGGAACTACTGCAACAGAAAAGGTTCTAAGCACCTGAGAGGGGGAAATCCTACCAAAAACCCTGACTAGACACAAAAAGGGCCTTGTAGACATCTTAATAAAAATACAATAGGTTTATTTTCACAAAAGAAAACTATTTGACAGACCAGATTAGACAGGAGTCCCCGTGGACTATGATGTTTGCTGATGACATTGTGATCTGTAGCGATAGTAGGGAGCAGGTTGAGGAGACCCTGGAGAGGTGGAGATCTGCTCTAGAGAGGAGAGGAATGAAGGTCAGTAGGAACAAGACAGAATACATGTGTGTGAATGAGAGGGAGGTCAGTGCAATGGTGAGGATGCAGGGAGTAGAGTTGGTGAAGGTGAAGGAGTTTAAATACTTGGGATCAACAGTAAAGAGTAATGGGGATTGTGGAAGAGAGGTGAAAAAGAGAGTACAGGCAGGGTGGAGAAGAGTGTCAGGAGTGATTTGTGACAGACGGGTATCAGCAAGAGTGAAAGGGAAGGTCTACAGGACGGTAGTGAGACCAGCTATGTTATATGGGTTGAAGATGGTGGCACTGACCAGAAAGCAGGAGACACAGCTGGAGGTGGCAGAGTTAAAGATGCTAAGATTTGCATTGGGTGTGACGAGGATGGATCAAGCTTTAAGCCATGTTTACTTGACCCTTTAGTTACCTTCAGTCCTTTTCCTTATATTTTAATAATCCATTGTTACAATTTCATTTAATTATTTGCTTGTATTAAATCTCTCTGTTATAATAAAAAAATCCTGGGACGAGATGTGACTTTTTCAGAGAGATACTTTCATGTCCCGTAAGACGAGACTTTGTGCCAAGAGATTTAACCACGCCCGGGGCCGGAAATAAAAGACAAAGAGTAGAAGACAAAGTAGAACGTCATAAAGAGGTTCAAAAACGTTGGTGTGATACACATGCAGAGCAGGTTAGAGATAATGAAAGTACTAAAATTCGAAAGTCTCAAAAAATTGATAGCAAAGATCGCATTAGCGCAAACAAATGAAAATTATTACTAAGTGAAATAACGGAACAGCGAATATCTTGTTCAGAATTAAACTTTAAGTCGGAGACTTGTAGATTGTCTAATTCGTGTTACCATCAGGGAAAAGTTGTGTTTCTTCCCAATGAAGAGGCGTATTGGCAAGAATGAAAAGATTTGGTGTTTGGTGAAAGTGAAATCCACATATGTGAGCGGCGGAGACACAAGTGGCTGGCGCATAGTGCAGGCCTTGGAGAGGTGTGTGGGGGATTGGCATAGTTGTACAAATGATAAAAATAATTGATTAAAATTCTATATGTCATGATTTGAAGTTGGCCAAACTCCGACTTGACATAACAACCCCCCGGTTCTGAGTTACAAATCTGACTTAAGGAACTCTGAAATTCTGACTTCCCACTTCAGATGGAACTCAGAATTAAGTTACCTCCTGGTTTGAGACACGACGGCCATCGGGAAGGAGTCGCCTTTAAATCGCACTCTTGTAGTCAAATGAGAAATAGCTTTTAGAGTTACGGGTGGGTCAACAATATCTACAGAGCCTCGAGACCACTGTACCCTTGAGTCCACTATAACCACATGATGCCTTCTAATGGGTTACAGAATAAAGACCAGCCTCTGTCTAGTCCTCCTGGATCTTTAATTAGGCAACTGCTGAAAACACATTACTTGAACATGGCTTTCTCATAGCTTCATTTTAGTTTAATCCTGATGCACTGTATATTCAATTATTTATCAATATCATTCCTGGTGGCTCTGTAATCCATACTAACCCTTCCCTTCTCTTCTGTTCCTTTTCTGGTTTTCTATGGTGGTGATCTGCGCCACCACCACCTGATCAAAGCACTGTGATGTCTCTACATTGATGGATTAAAGGCCAGAGAACCCAGAATACCATGAGGACTGATTGAGGTCATTTATGTTAGGCAGAATGCCTACAGGGGGCTGGGTGGTCTCGTGGCCCCGGAGCCCCTGCAGATTTTATTTTTTTTGTTTTTTTTGTTTTTTCTGTCCTCCCTGGTCATCGGACCTTACTTTTATTCTATGTTAATTAGTGTTCCCTAATTTTAATTCTTATGTTGTCGTTTTTCTCTTTCTTCATCATGTAAAGCACTTTGAGCTACATCATTTGTATGAAAATGTGCTATATAAATAAATGTTGTTGTTGTTGTTGCTGATTTAGGACCATGACCTTCGCTCTGTGACGTGACCTCCTTCAATCCCCTGTCTGAGGAGGGTCAGGTATCTCGTTCTCTCTGTGACTTCTGTAGTGTTGCACTTTGCATTGCCTCTTGGGGCCTTGCTAGCCATATTGCACCACCATGACGCGCTTTTCTCTCGGGCAGCCACTTGTACATCAGACAACTCCTCACACTCCCCCTAGTATAAGGTGACAAGCATTGAGGCCACTCTATCAAAAGTGAATCTGTGAACTACAATCAGTTTTAACCTTTAAGGTCTGCCTTGAAGTACTTCTAACTTTGTGAGGAACCTTTGTAGGTGAAACGAGTTGCTAAATTACTGCATGAATGAGGATTTGCTGCAGTAAGCCATCATTATATGTTAAAAAAAAGTGTAAGTTCAGCCTGAAACTGTCTCCCACGCTCCCCTGCAGTTTGAGTTTTGTGGCAACTGTCAATGAATATTAATTATAAATGGTAAGTGTGCATGTTTCAGGGCAGACTCGGGGTCGAGAACCACTCAGACTGATGTGTTAATTCCTGCCTTTAATTCTTTGCTTTTTCAAAGTTTTAGTTAGAGAGTGAAGCACATACGATAACACACATTTCACTCACAGATACACTTGTGTGCAATTCAGCACGCCATTTTGTTCTAAAGAAAAAGGAAGAAATGTTCAAGAACATAAATCTGTTAAAATAAAAAGAAACACACAAACCTTCTTAGTCTGCCCACATCAGAGAAGTATACAGTTCTGAATACTCCAGATATAAATCCTTTTCCTGTCACCCCATGACATATTTGTCCTTTCCAGACTTTGTTATTAATACCATCTCCTCCAAAAGTATTGGAAGGCCAATTCATTTGTTTCTGCTGTGCACTGAATATGAAGATGAATATGAGAAGAGAGATCAGAGTTTCAGCGTGGTATTTACATCCAGATATGTTAAGCAACACAGAACATTGCACATTTTGTACCAGCCAGTTTTTCAAGTGAGCAAACGTATTGGAACAGAATGTTTTCCACTAAATTAAAGTTAAACGTACTTAATATCTTGTTGCATATCCCTTGCTCGCAATAACTGCATCAAGCCTACGACCCACAGACTCCACCAGAGTTCTTGTTTCTTCATTGCCTTTCCAGGCTTTCACCACAACATCTTTTAGTTGTTGTCTGTTTTGTGGGATTTGTTTCTTCCTTCAGCCTTCTCTTCGGGAGGTGAAATGCATGTTAAATCTGATGATTGACTTGGCCAGGCCAAAACCTTTCACTTTTTCCCCCTGATGAAGCCCTTTGCTGAGGTGGCAGTGTTTTTTGGATCGTTGTCTTGCGGCATAATAGAGTTCCTCCAGATTAGCTTGGATGTATTTCTCTGTAAATTGGCAGACAATATGTTTCTGTAGAGTTATTTCTGCTACTACCATCACCATTAGGGCATTTGGGAAATGCCCGGTGGGCCATGGACTCTGATCTGGTCATGGGCCGGCTGTTTCATGAAATAAATGTTATGTACTGGTTACTGTTTGACATTAAAATTAATTTTCTAAACTACTAAACATTGACTGTCCGGTACTGCACTTTATATAGTCCTATATAATATACCATATTACGTCATCAAGTTGTTTTAGTTGTCACTACACAACATTGCAGTGAAAAATTTGGTCAAAACTGCCTTTTGCCGATTTTTGTTTCGATATCGCTACATTTTGGTTAGCATATACATTATTGCAATTTATTTTATCTCATATCTAGTATTTAAATGTGACCATGTGACGCTGGACAAAACATTACCTGCATTCTCCCAGTATGTAGACTGTAACACCCGGGGAAATAAGACTATTGATTTACTGTATGCAAACGTTAAAGACGCATACAGCGCCACCCCGCTGCCTGCGCTTGGGAAAGCAGATCATAACCTGGTTCTGCTTCAGCCTCACTATAAACCAAAAGTGAGAGTCCTACCTGTAACCACACGATCATTCAGGAAGTGGACCCCGGAGGCTGAGAATACTCTGAAAGAACTTTTTGGAACTACAGACTGGGATATCCTGCAGGGATCTCATAATGAGAACATTGAGGAAGTTGTTGACTGCACTACTGACTACATCAACTTCTGTATGGACATTGTAGTTCCAGTAAGAACAGTAAGCTGCTATGCTAACAACAAGCCATGGATTACAAGAGACATCAAGGGCCTTTTGAACCAGAAGAAAAGGGCTTTTAAAAACGGTGATCAGCATGAGCTCAAGCGCGTGCAGAAGGAACTCCGAGTCCAGCTCAGGGCGGCGAAGGAGCAGTACAGGAGAAAGCTGGAGCAGAAGTTGCAGAATAACAGCATGAAGGAAGTGTGGGATGGGATGAAGATCATCACTGGCTGCAGCTCGAAGCGGGGTACCACCATTGAGAGAGACGTGAAGAGAGCAAACCAAATGAACAACTTCTTTAACAGGTTTGACCACCCTAACCCACTCTCACTCTCACCTCGGAGTATTGCACCCTCCACACATCCTTCTGCTGATACCAGCATAGGAAAGACATCCCCACTCATAATTACAACAGCGCAAGTGAGCAGAGAGCTGAGGAGACTTCGTGCCAGCAAAGCAGCGGGTCCAGATGGAGTATCGCCACGACTGCTGAAGGTCTGTGCATCGGAGCTGGGGGTCCTCTACAGCGCATCTTCAACCTGAGCCTGGAACAGGGGAAAGTCCCGAGGCTTTGGAAAACATCTTGTATCACCCCAATCCCAAAGGTATCACGTCCTAGTGAGCTGAATGACTTTCGGCCTGTTGCTCTGACATCACATGTGATGAAGACCATGGAGAGGCTGCTGCTTCACCACCTTAGGCCACAGGTTCAACACGCCCTTGACCCTCTGCAGTTTGCATATCAGGAGAAGGTGGGAGCAGAGGATGCCATCATCTATATGCTACACCGATCCCTCTCTCACTTGGACAGAGGTAGTGGTGCTGTAAGAATTATGTTTCTAGACTTCTCTAGCGCCTTCAACACAATCCAACCTCTGCTCCTTAGGGACAAGCTGACAGAGATGGGAGTAGAGTCATACCTGGTGGCATGGATCATGGACTATCTTAAAGACAGACCTCAGTATGTGCGTCTTGGGAACTGCACGTCTGACATTGTGGTCAGCAACACAGGAGCGCCACAGGGGACTGTACTTTCTCCGGTCCTGTTCAGCCTATATACATCGGACTTCCAATACAACTCGGAGTCCTGCCATGTGCAAAAGTTCGCTGATGACACTGCTATCGTGGGCTGCATCAGGAATGGGCTGGAGGAGGAGTATAGGGACCTAATCAATGACTTTGTTAAATGGTGCGACTCAAACCACCTACACCTGAACACCAGCAAAACCAAAGAGCTGGTGGTGGATTTTAGGAGGCCCAGACCCCTCATAGACCCAGTGATCATCAAAGGTGACTGTGTGCAGATGGTGCAGACCTATAAATATCTGGGAGTGCAGCTGGATGATAAATTAGACTGGACTGCCAATACTGATGCGCTGTGCAAGAAAGGACAGAGCCGGTTATACTACCTTAGAAGGCTGGCGTCCTTCAACATCTGCAATAAGATGCTGCAGATGTTCTATCAGACAGTTGTGGCGAGCGCCCTCTTCTACGCAGTGGTGTGCTGGGGAGGCAGCATTAAGAGGAAAGACGCCTCACGTCTGGACAAACTGGTGAGGAAGGCAAGCTCTATTGTTGGCATGGAGCTGGACAGTTTAACATCTGTGGCAGAGCGAAGGGCGCTCAGCAGGCTCCTATCAATTATGGAGAATCAACTGCATCCACTTAATAGTATCATCTCCAGACAGAAGAGCAGCTTCAGCGACAGACTGCTGTCACTGTCCTGCTCCACTGACAGATTGAGGAGATCGTTTCTCCCCCAAACTATGCGACTCTTTAATTCCACCCAGAGGGGTAAACGTTAACATTCAACATTATACATAGTTATTGTCTGTTTTTCTGTTTTTCACCTGCATTGTTATCATTCTTTAATTTAATATTATTTATTGTATCAGTATGCTGCTGCTGAAGAATGTGAATTTCCCATTGGGATTAATAAAGTATCTATCTATCTATCTATCTATCTATCTATCTATCTATCTATCTATCTATCTATCTATCTATCTATCTATCTATCTATCTATCTATCTATCTATCTATCTATCTATCTATCTATCTATCTATCTATCTATCTATCTATCTATCTATCTAAATTGTTTGGTAGTAATAATTAGTTTAAATTATGTATTATGCATTTTATTGTTCTCTGGTCGTTGGCGTGAGCGATAATTAATGGTTTTCAGCTGCGATTATTAGTATGATGAAATAAAGTTATAAAGCACAGGATAGGAATTTTTCATATTAGGACGGAACATTTATAGTTTATCGTTAAATTAATGGAACATTTTAATCACTGAACAACTACAAACAGAACTGCAAAGCTTTGGACAGCAGTTGTCAACACTTAAGCAATCAGGACGCTTATACTGTGGAGGATGACAATGACAGTGACCATGAAGAAGATGGGACAACTGTGTCAACTTGCAAGTCTTGTAAAGACTGTCCTCTCTGCTGCTACAAGTTGCTACTCTGGCTGAACCTCTTAACTGATGCTTACAAGAGCACTGGGCTCCCCTACAAGCTACTGCTAACGCTGCCTGTGTCGCAAGTGCAGTGTGAAAGACCATTCTCTGCGGTGAAGAGAATCATAAACCGCCTTAGAAGCACAATGGTGTAAGAACATCTTGAGGTGTTCATGTTGATGACGGTGGAGAAAAGTATCCGAGCCAAACTAGACACTAACAGTATTGTTGATGATGTGGCCGCTAAAAGCAGCGAACTGCGTAAGCTACTAGCCTACTAGGGTACTGGCACTTGGACATGACATTGACATTTGACATGTACTCTAATAATGTTACTAAATTTTTATTTTTCATTAAATTTTATTTCTAAGCATGTCGTCAAATTTTAAGTTGTGTCTAAACAACAGTGCACAGATGAAGTTTGACAACAGTTTAGACAGAGTTCATATCAAGTGCCGAGCCGCGTACTCATCACAAATTTTAAGAAAATTACAATGAATAATGGGCTGAGTGGGACACCCTCGTCACCTCACTCGTTGAAGGAGACCTGGGTCGGTTTTGAGACCCAGTCCGCTCCTAACCATCACGAATTGCATCATGAATAAAAATGAAGCCCAAGCCGTGACACAACCTCCACCATTCTTCACAGATGCTCTTGTATGTTTAGGATCATGAGCTGATCCCTTCTTTCTGCATACTTTGGCCTTTCCATCACTTTGGTAGAAGTTCATCTTTGTCTCATCAGTCCATACAACTTTGGGGTTCATCTGTGTACTATTTTTTTTGCAAATTCCAACCTGGCTTTTCAGATTTTACCACTGCATATTGCAGTGTGGCCTCTATTTTGTTGTTTGCTATGACTCCTTGGAACAGTGGACTGTGATATTCCCACCCACCTGCTTTTTGGAGGTTGTTCATGATCATACAGACTGTTGTTTGGGGGTTTTTCTTTACTGCTCTCACCATTTGTCTGTCAACAGTTGATGTTGTTTTCCTTTTGCTCAGTTCACCAGTGGTTTCCTTCTTTTTCAGGACATTCCAAATCATGGTACTGGCTATGCCCAATGTTTTTGAAATATCTCTGATGGATTTTCCCCCTGTGCTCAGCTTTGGAATTGCATGCTTTTATCCCATAGCCAGCTCTCTGGTCTTCATGCTGGCCTACCCTCCTTAATTACAAATGCAGTCTTCACAGGTGAAAGACAAAGTTTAAACTGAGAGTAGATCATACGCAGGGCTACTTCATGATTAAACAGTTAATGTTATATGACACACTTGGGGAACAAGAGGCACCTCTCAGCTTGTCACGTTCTGATAGTTTTGGTGACTTGAAAAATTGGGTGGTTTGATACAAAATGAACTCTGTTCTCTGTTTGATTAACATATCTAGATGTAAATATCAGGTGTCACACACGTGCAACTAGGAGGGAGCTGAGTGGACCAAGTGGAGGTAATTACCTGCCAGGCCAGGGGGTGGCGGGGTGCACTGAACCAACTTCTGTTATCTCTGCAGGCCAAATATGGGAAAACCTGCCTGATTCAACATCACTTCTGGCTTCACGCCCAGACTGACGTCACTTCCGGTCCCGATGTCCAAACTGATGTCACTTCCGGTTCCTATGTCCAGACTGATGTCACTTCCGGCCCTGATGTCCAAACTGACGTCACTTCTGGCTTCATGCCCAGACTGACGTCACTTCCGGTCCCGATGTCCAAACTGATGTCACTTCTGGTTCCTATGCCCAGACTGATGTCACTTCCGGTCCCGATGTCCAAACTGACGTCACTTCCGTTTCTTATGCCCAGACTGACGTAATTTCTGGCTCCGATGGCCAAACTGACGTTACTTCCGGTTCCGATGGCGAGATGGATGTAACTTCCTGTTCCGGCCAGATGACATCACTTCCGCCTTTCAGCTTATTAAGATGCCATCTTTTCTCAACTCTTCAGTTCAGTTCAGGACTCAAAACAGTGCACATGAGTGCTATTTCCAAACCCTTTTGCAGCCAGGGGCAATATATGGGTGGCTGTCCCAAACCTTTTTGTGTGTGTCAAGGCTGTTCTTTTCACACAGGGAATAAAATCCAAAACTCTGATCTCTCCTCTCATATTCATCTTTTGATCTCACACACAAATGTCTTCAGTGCACAGCAAAAAACATGAACAATGAATTGGTCTTGCTGTTCCAATATGTCTCTCTATTATAAAAAAATAATCTTGGAAGGCTTTGAAGGAGACGAGACTTGATTTTCTCGGAGACACTTTAACGTCCAGCGAGACAATGTAGTGAGACAAAAGGAAAGCTGCTGTACAGGCTTTTAAATGTTTGAAGCAACATGACTGGCAGAGACGTGAAGTGGCTTGTGGGTAGCGAACATTTGGTGGGAAACTAGGGGGTGGGAGAGCAAAGCGAGCAAGGGGTAGTTTGTAAAAAGAACCAATGAAAACTCAGAACTGCAAAGTGGGCACAGAATGAGTGAAAATTCGAGATGACTTGCCAGTTTTTCCCCATTACATTTCCCATCTGACCTCCCCAAATGAGAGTAAGACCACCTGCATTTAGGACTTAAGCATGGAAGCACTTCTTTACTCAAACTCTTGTGGGACTCTGGAATCGAGACATGTGGTTTGAAGCAAGACCTTGACACCTTTTAGGAAGTTTCTGGATGAGACGTTGGGATGGCTGAGCTATTAGTTAAACAAATGAGCTTTATGGACTGAAAGGTCTGCTCTCGGTGGTCACATTTCTTCATGTTCTAACACAGTGCTTCCCAAACTCAGTCCTGTGGACCCACTGTGGCTGCAGGTTTTTGTTCCAACCAGATTCACAATTGGTGATAATCATCAATAACAACAGATCTCATTTAATTAGCTTTTTACTCTTCTCTTATTCTGCATTCAGAAAAACACAACAGTATGGTTTTTACATTTATAAGACATTTAGAAATATTTCTATTTTTTCTAATGTTATAAATGCTTATCTCTCTTTTGTTGTTTTCCTATTATTTCCCCTTTTCCTGTGAAGTTTGTTCCCTTCATTTAAACCTAACAGTGACAATTAACAACCAGCATAGCAGACACCCAGGATAATGAACACTGCAACGACTTCAATTTCAGACTCACTAATTAGTACATAATAAATTAAATAACCAGAACATCTGGAAAAGCAGAATTAAAATTGAAAATACTGTTAACAACTTAAAAAATTACATATTTCCCATAAAACTGCTTAGTACATTTAATAAAAAAATCGACCAAACTTAGATTTGTAATTTCTACATTGACTCCAAAACACAGAAACTGGGAAATAATGACTCACTTAAATTAGGCTAAGAGTCCAATGAAAAATGGAAGTTGTTTGGAACAAAAACCTGCAGCCCAGGACAGAGTTTGGGAACCACTGTTCTAATATGAAAGCTGAGGAAGACTGGGGGCGTCAATGAGCTCCAAACCCTGGAAACAACTTCTTCTTTTTTGGTCTTCGTCTTCTACAGTTTTATGCAAGGCTGGAAGATCTCAAAGGTTGCCCCTCAAAACAAGCCTCTCCATATCACAGAAACACTAATGAGAGAGAATGGAACTGCTCTTGACAGCATATGTTCAGACCGGAGGAGGAGACCAAAATGAAAAACTCAGCTTCAGTTGTTCAGTTACATTTGAAATGCCTTCTTTTCCAAACTTGTGCAGTTTCCTCCATGATTCCATTGATTTGCTCACATCTCGCGCTTTTTCTCTAGTTGCTTGGTAACACAAATTGTATTAAAGTCCTGTGAGAGCTGTCAGCCATTCACTCACATACAGCCTTCCAGTGGCACTCATTATATCTTGCTTTCTCAACCCTCCTTGAGTTTCAGTGCCTTTCCCACCATGATCAGGTTTTTCCGCGCTCTTTTCCATCTCCTGGCCGTGGTCACTGCCTGGACTGGACTGCCACAGCTACTTTCATACTTTCTACCAACCCGCTTGCGGAGGAACAATGGCTGGAGCAACCAAGAGTCAGCGGCCTGTGCCATGCCTGGCTCTGATCTGATGAGTAGCATGAAGGCACGGAAGACAAGAGAGGCAATGAAGTACTGTGAGGACCACCTGCAGGAATACACATCCCACCGGAAGCTTATGGTTAAGGAGAGGCAGGAAGGGGATCTGGAGATGGACGAGAGCACTGGAAACTTCTTGGAGGAGAGAATCATCCAGCAAGGGCAGGAAAATGGCTCGATCGGAGAGAACCCTCGCAGAGGAAGGCTTCGATCTCAGAAAGGAAAAAACAGGGACAAACATTCATCGTCGGAGAGCAGGAGTTACCCCAGTAGGAGGAGGCAAACGATGAGTTCGAGCAGCTCTGCTAATGAAGAGGGAGGCAAGCAGAAAGGTAAAGTGTTGTCAGTAGGGCCAATTGGACTTGGAGCATGAGAGAGAAAGATGTCACAGGAGAACTGGGTGTTAGAGGGGACTCCGGGTCACCAAGGGTCCCAGCTATGTGGGTTTGTGTTCCCCGTCACTTGCACCATTTACAGTTCACTGCAAGGTTTGCGCTCTGAAAGGAGTCTGTTGAGTTGAATTCTGATGTTTTGCCATGTAAAGTGTAGTCCTTCTGTTTTCAGGAGCAAATTAAATTTTTTTTTTATCCAAGTCCACGGGGTTTGTTTTAAGGTAAGATGACGAGTTGTTCAGATAAACATCAGATAAAGAAATGGGCTAATGCCGTGTTTAGTCAAGAGAAGACAAGCTGAGACTGAACAACTCCTCCCTAACTGTTGTGATCCGTACATGGAAATGATACCAAGACACCCATCCCTCCATTTTCTGAACCTCACAGATGCCCAATATGTCAGCATCGGGTTCAAGACAGGGTACCTGGTCTTTGGTGGGAAAACTCACAGTCCTAATGAGTCATAAACTACCATGGGCTGTCAGAGCAAAAGAAATGAACTTGAACCTGCAAATCCCACACAGAAGATACACAGGCCAGTCTCTGCGAGCTTAGGTCTTTGCTCAGCTCTGCAACCCTAAAAATGACACATGGGGTCAAATTCAGGGTTGTACGGTGGTTGGATAGTTCCAATGGCCTGAGGTTCAGTTCTTAGCCCAAGTACTGTTAGTGTGACTGGACTACCCTCCTCATGTCCATATAGGTTTTTACTGGACATTTCATTTTCTTCCTACCATCTAAAGACATTTGTCTAAGGATAATTGGTAATGCTAGGATCACACAGGAACGTGTGTGCCTTTGGACTTCACATTTGGGGTTGATTCCTGCCTTGTGCCCAGTGCCATCTTTAACGTATGGGCCCAATGGCCACTGGGGCATAGGGGCCCACGATGTTTGTGATGCCTACGTATGTTTCTGTTTTGCTGTCAAAGCAAGGGCACCCATGCACTACTTTCCTTGGGGGCCTATGATGCTGTTAGGATAGGATTAGGCACCCAAGACCGATATATGGATGGATGGAAGGATTAAATTAGCATGCTTTCCTTGGCCTAAAGTGAGACAAGCATGCCTTGGCAACATTTACGAAGAAAAGAGAACAAGAAAGATCTCCAGAGTTTTCTGTAGAGATGTGACCCTTCATTCCAATCCAAGATTGTGAGGGTCCAGCATCAAGGTCAAGCCAGGAGCCAGCGGTGGACAGGGCCCACTTCCACACACTGATATTTAGCGAACTTTAGAGCTGAACTGCATGTCTAGGTGATGTGGAAGAAAATCCAAAGTATGTGGAAGTAAGTCAGACAGGCAGACGTCTCACAGGGTGGTAAAGCGTGGCATGCAAAATCACAGATTAATTTATCGGTGGGATGTAAGAAATGAATTTATGACACTTAACTGCTCAAGAAAAGAAAGGGTGAAATAAGCATTGTAGCTATACAATAAAGTAACGATTGCAGTTGCTCTTCCATCTGGAACTTATTATTGTAATTTGGCTGACTCCTTTAGTTTATTTCAACTGGAGCAGAGGCTGGTGAAGGGACCTCCTCACGGTCGTTCATCCAGCATCAGCAGCACTATTTGAACCCACAACCTCCATATTTAAAGTCCAAAATTATTACAAGTTTATTTAATCCAGTGGTCTTCAACCTTTTTTGCACCATGGACCAGTTTCATATCAAAACAATTTTCCAAAGACGTGCATAATTAAAGCATAATTAAGTGGCTTGTGGGCAGCACGGTGGCACAGTGGTAGCGCTGCTGCCTCACAGTTAGGAGACCCGGGTTCGCTTCCCGAGTTTGCATGTTCTCAGCGTGTCTGCGTGGGTTTCCTCCCACAGTCCAAAGACATGCAGGTTAGGTGCATTGGCGATCCTAAATTGTCCCTAGTGTGTGTGTGTGTGTGTGTGCCCTGCGGTGGGCTGGCGCCCTGCCCGGGGTTTGTTTCCTGCCTTGCACCATGGGATTGGCTCCAGCAGACCCCCGTGACCCTGTGTTAGGATATGGCAGGTTGGACAATGACTGACTGACTGACTAAAGTGGCTTGTCTTTGAATGCAGGGTGCTTGTTCTCTGGTGTAGCAAAGCAGTTTTGAAGTCTTTATGGTCTCACTGGTCTCCATATCTATTATACAGAGTAGGCTTGGAGTCGCCTGTCATGATGAACCCGCCATTTAAGTAGGACTCTTGGTATTTTCTTTGAAATGCAGCTTTCCTTTTCTTTCCAGTCTCTTCAGTTTCATCATTGGGTCTTTCCACTTTTTCAAAGAAGCTCTCCAGAAATGTTTGCTTTTTACTTATTTTTACTTTTTATTTTAGTGGGGTTAGCCTTGTGGGCTTAATTTATCTGGCATCAAAGCTGTGACAGAGACAACAAGGGCTGGAAGGAGGCACAGACGGAGGTGATGGGGAGACTGTTGAATGATGAGCGGTCACAGTTATTGAAAGTTATCGAGACTGTTGATTGTACAACACAAACAAATCAATCTGAACGCACATCCAAAAGTACTTCATGTCACCCTCTCCTGCTCGCTTAGCTACAGTGGCAGTCAAGATGCAGGAACAACAGAACACAGTCGCTGTTCTACAGAGATGATCTGGTCATTTTTCAAAACAAAACACCCTGCAGAACTCCAATAGTCCAAAAAATGGGAATATAAATAAAATGTTTTTTATTCTTCCCGTGGAGCCTGGCAGCAAGTGATCCAAGGCCCACGACCTGGTGGTTGGGGACTGCTGATTTAATGTCTACATTTTCCTAAAGCGACTTACAAGCTCAGAATATGTTAGAGTTGGTAACATGCCCGTTTTTTTTATATTCAACTAGGGGGTTTCGCCCCCTGCTCATGTCACTCACCAACCATGAAGAAGGGGGCTGAACGCACCCCTAGGAGATGCGGTCGTTCCTCCGAAACCCACTCTTAAATGGTGATACAATGGGAAACAAATAACCGTTGTTTATTTTACCTCCTCTTTGCTCGATCAGCTGCTTTCTTGCTGCTGCTGCTGTGCCGCATGATCTGCATCTCGTGCGGCGCTTCGAACGTTTAAAAGCCTGTACAACAGCCGTCCTTTTGTCTCACTGGCTTGTCTCTCTTCTCCCCCAGACATCCTCAAACACTATTCGATCTCTTTTCACTGTTCCGTTATTTCACAGAGTAATATTTTCTGTTTGGTTGCGCTAATGCGATCTTTACTCTCATTTTTTTGAGACTTTCGAATTTTCCTCCTTCCATTATCTCATTATCGCGCCAACATATCTGAATTCTTTATGACGTTCTACTTTGTCTTTTTCCGGCCCCGGGCGTGGTTAAATCTCTTGGCACAAAGTCTAGCCTCTTTCTTCTTTGCCTAGTCTTTGACGTGTCATCTAGAATGTATACAATTTTTAAGAGCTGAGAGCGCAGGAAGTGTGTCTGCCAAAAGCATTCCAACAACTGAGAGGTTAGATGACCGTGGACTTGTTTGAAAATGGTTGCAAGTAGAGCATGACTTGCAAAAGTCACCATATCACGGGACTTGCTTCCAAAGTTTGTAAGTATGAAATGACTTGACCGTGTCGCGGGATGTGAAAATGTCTTTCTGTCTCTCTTCAAAAGATCACGTGTCGTCACCGGAAAAAAAGTCTTGTCTTGTCCCAAGATTTTTTTTACAATAGAGAGATGTACAGAGAGGTTACCCACCCTCCTCAGGGTCACACAGAGACATGGAAACAGCAGACAGCTGGATGGTGTGATGTCCGGTGCCTTTGCCACTACACCACACTGGCCATCAAGTCAGCACAATATGAGGTTTAGAGACAATTACGATTATAGCGTCTGGCTTGTCACTTGAGTGAAAACAATGTAGTTGCTAGGGACAGGCCATCCAGTAAGATCTGTGGCTGCATAACAAAAAGAAAGGGCCTTTCTTCACCGTCACTTTCCTGAAGTGGCCTCCCAGTTGAGCACCTAGAACATAAGCCCAACTTGACATTAATCTCTTGGACTAGCATTCTCCATTACGTCCTCTGTAATGTGCCTAAAGGAGGATGAAGAATTAACAGAGAGCATACAATGTGTTATTTATGTAGGACAACATCTGCTCAGAAAGTTGCTTTCACCATGGATGAGAGCCATTTGCACTCAGATGTGACAAGCACGCCATCGTCTCTGCTCTGCATGCTGCCTCATTGATGTTTGCCTTATGTGATGTATTCGGCTGGCATGCGCCTTTGACCCATAAACTGACTGGTGGACCATATTTGTTGCAGTTGTGTTGTTAACATTCCTGCCTGTTGAGAGCACCACAACAATTCTGTCCATACCAGAAGTATAAAACACTAGTGAAACACATGGACCTAAAACAAAAGGCAAATAACAACCAAGTTACAATACAATACAATACAGTTTATTTTTGTATAGCCCAAAATCACCCAGGAAGTACCGCAATGGGCTTTAACAGGCCCTGCCTCTTGACAGCCCCCCAGCCTTGACTCTCTAAGAAGATAAGGAAAAACTCCCCAAAAAAAACCTTGTAGGAAAAAATGGAAGAAACCTTGGGAAAGGCAGTTCAAAGAGAGACCCCTTTCCAGATAGTTTGGGCGTCCAGTGGGTGTCAAAAGAAGGGGGTCAATACAATACAATACAATACACATAACAGCACAAATCCTCAATAAAAAATAAAAAATACAATTTTTTTAGAAGTACGGAGCAGAATTTAACAGTAGATGATATCACATAATAAGATCTGGATAATTTTAGACTCCTGGAGACCTCATCCATCAAGCTGCCTCCCCCATTTGGCCATTCCACGGCTGAAACAGTGTTGGGCCAGCCAATCCGATGAAAGGACCCCTCTTTCCCACAATTCCTGCAATCCTCCATCAGGGATGACTTTACCTTAGGCAGGCAAAACAACTTGGCAGGTGGGCCGTGGCACCAAGTGCCACATTTGAGTACCAAGAAGAGACACAGAATAAGTGAGGGTTAGTATTAAATTCTAACTATCATGTTACTTATGTTTTAGTGCTAATGACTAACTACAGAGATGCAGTCTGTACAGTTAATCAGCAGCTCTAGTCAGGATACGCTAAACTGAAGTAGTGAGTCTTCAGCCGGGATTTAAAAGCTGAGACCGAAGGGGCATCTCTTATAGTAGCAGGCAGACCATTCCACAGTTTAGGGGCCCTAAAGTTAAAGAGAAGGAGCTGGTGATACTTGGTATGGTCTGAAAATAGTTAGTACAAAAGGCTAGATGAGACGATCTTCTCGATTGCGGCCATGCATTTCTATCCCTGTGGCATTCTTGCATTCTGTTTCCTGGACTTTTTGTCTTTCGTGCTCGTGCCTGTTAGACATCGAGTTTCTGTGCTGCTCAGTAGGCCCAGATTCAGGATATTGTGTTGCATGTCAATGTGGTTCAGTGTCTTGTCTTCTTCTGCGTCCCCTTGTGTGATGTGCTTGACAGTCATCAGGTGTTCCTGCTCTTCTTCTTCAATCATGGAGTTCTTCATCACATAATTGGCTTCTGCGACTTGCTTGATGCTCCGCAGATGTCTTTCCTCTTCTTGTTCTTTCCAACATGTTGCTTGGTTGTGCGCTCACTTTGCCATAGTAAACACACGACCACACATAACTTTGCCGAGGTTGTCGCTCCTTAAACATTTTTGTATAATTTTATTTCAAGAAAATAAAACTATATAATCAAGCAAATAAAATTTGCATTTCTAGAATGTAATCAGGACAAGATCACGCAAGATCAAAGTTCCAGCCCCACTAGTTCACTAATAACCATGTGACCGATACCCAGCCCCTGTAGCACTTTATTATATACGACTAACTGAAATACCCGGCGGGAGGAAAATAAAGTGTTTTTTTTTTTTTCAATTGTTTGAGAAAGATATTATAAAAAAAAAAACACAACACTAAAAATAAAAAAAAATTAACGAACAATGAAGACTCACTAATGTGCTTGTCTTGCGGTCTTATATGTATCTTGTCATCCAGTTGACGCTCAGTACCAGCCAACTCTATTTAATTTCAAAAGCAACAGGGGCGCGGTGTGGTGGAGCTCAAACATAACGAATGCTGGCTGTCACCTCCAGTTCGCCCTCTGGTGGTCGTTCCGAGTGTCAACATGCATACAAGACCGCAAGATTACCCCCCCACCCTACCCAGAGGGGGAGGGGGGGGGGTGATTTAGGGTTGATTTCACCCTGCAGTATTGTTAGTCGACCAATGAGAAGCATGTGTGCCAAGTTTCATGAAAATCGTTCCAGCCGTTCGGAAGTGATGCTGGAGCATACACACACACACACACACAATGACTTTTATATATTGCAGAAAGACATCCTCCGGGCACAGACAGACACACACCAAATGTCCAAAAACACACACATGTATTTCTTCTGAACACACCTGCACCCACAATATTGTGCACAAACCCCAATAGTCTTTCTTCTCTTTCTCTTCTCTCGCCTCCACTCCTCTCCTCACAAACTCCATCTCCTTCCTCCCGACTCCGGCTCATCTACTGGAGGGAGGCGGCCTCTTTGATGTGCTCCAGGTGCTCTGTAACGATCTTCCGGCGGCACTTCCTGGTGTGGCAGAAGTGGCGCATGAGCACACAGAAGCACTCCGGGTGTCCCTGGATTTCCTTCTGGCAGTTGCCGTCCACGGCTCCACAAACCTCTGGGCGCCCCTTTGTGGTGGCCACGTGTCTCCATAGAGTTGAGCTTCCATGCTTGGATCCCGTGGCCCCCAAGCAGACCATGGCGGCTGCCCTCTCGTGGCCCAGGGGAGATATGGTCCCACTCCCGGTCCTTCCAGGCATCCCGGCTGGGCGTAACCCCTAGCCATCCGCCACAATATACTGTATAGGTTAATGTTACCTGTTCTGTCATTGCTTTTCATGGTATAGCTGGAGTTAAGGGAGCAAGAGGTGAATGTGTATTGAGATCCATGTTGATCTGTCCTGGGAAAAGACTCTTTTAGCACACACTTTGAGTCTGGAGTCCTTGACAAGAAGGGCAGATGCTTTTAGATTATATTTGTCAGCATACTGTGTCTGTGGCCAAGTTACTGGAAAACTGTGCAGACGCACAGACAGACTTTTGTTCTTTCATTAAGGTGGATTAGGTACCTTCCTCCTCCGCTGGGCACTTGAGCAAGGCCTTTAATCTGGAAATTGCCCCTCAGGGACACTGTAAAATGATTGTGCCTGCCCTCTAACCCCCAAACGTCATGTTCTTAGGAATTAACAAAGTATATGAAATGAAATCAAATGTCTATGTAAACACTGGAAGGGGGCATGTAAGAGTTATTTGAACAGTTTTCCTCTCTCTGTATTTGCCACAGTGGCACAACTACACTTAGCATCTTTTCGACCTTAGTTCCAAAAACTGCCTTTGTCTCAAAGCACAGAAGATAATATCTACTGTCAAAAAGTGCATAAGCAGCATCATGTTGAGGCTGCTTCTCTTCAGCAGGGACAGTGGATTTACTTGAGCACAATGAATGTCTCCAGGATAATTGGGCTTGAAACCGGCCAGGCTCTGTCACAAGGCTGAGGCTGAGACCTTTCAACGTGACAACTACCTGAGAGAATACAGGGAGCCACTCAACCAGCACAACGGACTCTGATTTTCACAAGGCTCTACGCTTTTCACAGTACTGATGAGGAGCAGTAAAGTCAGTTGTTATCATCTGCAAGAAAGTCAAATGGAGTGCCACCATGGTGGCTGTTTTAGAGCTGTTTCCATGCTGCTAACAGTGGGGGAAGATCATTGTGTAGAGGTCAGGCAGCAGAGTTTTTATTCTAAATAATTAAACACATAAGTGCAAACACAATAGACTAACACATGTAAGTGATTTAAAGGTTACTTTGCTTAGGAAGGTTGTGAGTTGCTGTGGAGTCATACCATGAAGATCTGCAGTGTCAGAAGGATGGTGTAATAATATTATGATAAAAATATTTACTTAGAAAAAAACACAAAAAAAAAAAACACTTTAGAGAGCAATTGTATTTTCTATGTGTGGCAAGTGGCTGGGGATGGTACCCAGCTGGGATGCCCAGAAGGACCGGAGGAGGGATTACGAGGTGGCAACCACCCTGGTGGCTTTGGGGACCATGGGAACAGAGCTTAGAAGCTCAACCCTATAGGGGCCCGTGGTCACTGCCAGGGGGCGCCCAGATGCCAGGAGAGCCCTGGTCCTCAGCACTTCCAACCACACCCGGAAGTGCTGGGGGGACAAAGACCAGGGACACCCAGAGTGCAGAAGATCATTGGGAGGCACCTGGAAGATAAAAGGGGCCGCCTCCCTCCATTCGATGGCTGGAGTCAGGTGGAAGAGGACAGAGCTCGGAGGAGAGGAGTGGTGGTGGTCAGGAAGATAGAGAAAGGCATTGAGAAAAACCTGGACTGAGGGTGTTTGGCACGGGGTACTGGGTTGTGCGGGACACTGTAAATATTGTAGAGAATGAATAAATGTGTGTTTGGGTGCAAACCAGCGGTGTCCGCCTATCTGTGTTCGGGCCAGTCTCCACAAACGGTTACAGATAAAATCTCAGAAACTGACTGGCCAACTAGCCTGGGGGAATACAGGTGGGCTGAGATGAAAAGCCATTAACTAACTGGCATGTGGACCCTCCAGAAGGAAAGCATGTGGGAGCTGAATGTGCCTGAGCTGAGCTATGAAGCTCTGACATCAGCTTGCACCATGACTTCCCATTGATCTGGGAGGTGCATCATGGGAGCCAGATCAACTTAAGCACTCTCGTTTGTCTGCCTTATGGAGACGAGTCATGATGCCTGTGTCTATCCTTTTCCAACCCAAAGAGGGGCCATGCCAGCCCAGGCTGGACCAGAGACAAACTCAACATAATAAGACAGAGAGCCACCTGGTAGCTTATAATAGGATTGTATTATTTTAGCAACACTCATTGTATTTTGCTGTTTTTGGCACTGGCACTGTTTAATTGTCTAGGGTTATAAATGTATAAGGAGGAGGGACGTGTTGAACTATAGTAGTAGTAAACCCTGACAGTGTGGTAAGACTATAGGATTTCAGGTATTCTATTATGGCCTATGTAATAAAAAGGAGAGTGGGGAGAATAGGGCCACCTTAGGACCCTATCACAGCAAAATAGATTGACTGGCATTACGGAAGCCACTAGACTCAATGTTTTCAGACCGTTGAGAACTGTTGAGTCAAAAAGTCTAAAATGATTTGCTTTGATTTTGGCCAATACATAAACAAAAGCAGGATGTTCAATATGGGTGTGCATCCATTTGACATCCATTGTGTTCTGATTACTTAGGAACCAGAAGATGAAATGAGAACAAAGAAGAGTTTGTTCCAGAGTCAAAACCAAAGAGACAAACTGATCTTTCACGAATCCAGAAACTTGAGACAAGAATCAGAATCATAAACCAGACAGTGTCAGAAATCTGAGACCGAACAAGCACACATGGAGTCTTTCTAGAATGGTGCATAAATGATCTTTTTAAAGGGTCACACCAAAATAACGTAATGTGATCATGCACCCTGGGGACTTCAGGGAGGTTGCCTTGGTCAATGCAAAAAATCTCCAAATGTCGATGTGTGTCAACATTCAAAGTGGAGCCATAATAAAAAATGACAACTTGGACAGAAACCAAGATAGGATGACATAAACATCGACCTCAGTAACCCCCAAACAGCCACCAAGAAGTCCAGGAAATTCCTCGAGAGTGTAAATCTCTCTATTTATAATAAAAAAAATCCTAGGACTTTTTAGTCTGGGCCGAGACGAGAGAGATACTTCGTGTCCTGCGAGATGAGACTTTGTGCCAAGAGATTTAACCATGCCCGGGGCCGGAAATAAAAGACAAAGTGTAGGTGACAAAGTAGAACGTCATAAAGAGGTTCCAAAACGTTTGGTGTGATACACATGCAGTGCAGGTTAGAGATAATGAAAGTACTAAAATTCGAAAGTCTTAAAAAAATGATAGTAAAGATTACATTAGCACAAACAAATGGAAATTATTACTCGGTGAAATAACGGAACAGGGAAAAGAGATCGAATATATTGTTTGGATTTAAAGTTGTTGTAGTTGTAGACTTGTAGATCGTCTAATTTGTGTTGCCATCAGAGAAAAGTAGTGTTTCTTCCCAATGATGAGGCGTATCCACGAGAATTAAAAGGTTTGTTGTTTGGTGAAAGTGAAATCTACACACAGTGGAACCTCGGTTCAGGACCATAATTCATTCCAAAACTCTGGTCGTAAACCGAAGCAATTTCTCCCATAGGATTGTATGTAAATACAATTAATCCGTTCCAGACCATATGAACTGTATGTATATATATATATATATATTTATATATATATATATATATATATATATATATATATATATATATATATATATATATATATATATATATATATATATATATATATATTTTAGTTTTTAAGCACAAATATAGTTATTAAACCATAGAATGCACAGCGTAATGGTAAACTAAATGTAAAAACATTGAATAACACTGAGAAAACCTTGAACAACAGAGAAAAGTAACACTGCAATAGTTCGCGCTATAGTGCTAGGAACCGCTCGCTAAAAACACTTTTTTAATGAGTTTTAAGCACAGGGGAAAAAATGAACATTTGAAAAATCCATAATTTAATAAACCACCAAGAAAAGTAACATTGCAACAATGCAGGCTACGAACCGATCACTGTAAATAGAATTGAAAACAAAAACAAGCCTTCTCTACCTTATGCGTCCCTCACTCGCTCGCTCCCTCTCTCTCTCTCTCGCGCCTGTGTGTGTGTGCCTGCGTCTCTCTTTTGCGAGCCTGGAACGCCCGCTCCTGTGTGTGTGCACGCGCCTCGCTCGCACCTGCTCCTGTGTGTGTGTGCGCGCCTCTTTCGCACCTGCTCCTGTGTGTGTGCCGGCTCTCTCTGTCTCGCACTGCCTGTGTGTGTGTGTCTCGCTCTCTCTCGCTCGCTGCACAGGAAATGCACAGGGAGAGACTGAACATGTACAAACCAAAAGGGAACCTGGCTTGTTCATATACCGAGTGTTTGGTCGTGAACCGAGGCAAAAGTTTGGCAAACTTTTTGGTCGTAAACTGAGTTGTACGTGTACCGAGACATTCATGAACCAAGGTTCCACTGTACGTGAGCGGCAGCCCCATGTAAATTAATAAAGAACACCAATCACAATATGCTGCATTCTGTTATGTCAGTTCTGTAGAAAGGCTGATGTTTGGGTAGTGGTGGACATGACATTAAGGAGCTGGTCCCTCGTGTGTTCCACTTTCTAAGGCTGGCTGTAGAGAAATTTGAAGTATAAAATATTACATTTTGTTTTGCACTCACCATTCTATCTCATTTTCTCTCTTTTTTTTTTTTTTGGACAGGTGGCCATTATCTACGGAGCTGCCATCGGGAAAATTAAAGAGATGAAGGCACCCAAGGAACTGAAGGTTCATGACAATCATTTCTGTTCCTAATTCATCCTGGGACAGCTTCCTCTGGACTAAAAGAGATGTATTTTATTATGCATTCGGGGCACACAATTTTTCTGTTTTGTTTTTAAATATTATTTTTTTGCAGGCATGAACATGTTTGGTTTTGATTTGTCCCTCTTGGAGCTCTCCCTTTGGACACATCACTGGCCAGATACTCTCATATAACCAACTGGCCTTCCATGCCTGCATAGACCCCCTCACTTCTAGGCAAGTGCCGTCAGATGTCTCTCTCTCTCTACAGGAAGCCAATCTGATGCCTCCTATCTGTTAGATCATTTGTTAAACGAAGAAAGGAAGGAAGGAAGGAAGGAAGGAAGGAAGGAAGGAAGGAAGGAAGGAATGTGTGTGATCATTGAGAAGTTGCTGAAAAATTCAAAGGGCTGGAGCCGCCTCGTCAGCAGTAATGCAAAAGCCCGTGTGTCCACCTATGCATCTCTCTGTCTGTCTGTCTGTCTGTCCTTTATAGTGCTACCAATCAACTCGGCGACAACCCCAGAGAAGCTGACAATATGGTGCCTTTACTAAGGATCAGTGAGGTTCATTGATTTCTTAACCTGCAGATCCAGGAGAACACGTCTTTCACTCATTTTCACTAAACTTGACATTCAACAATCAGCTCCACAAGTCTTCACTAGGCTTGGGCACTCCTAGCCTCGTTCTCATTTGTACAGACATCTAGTTGGATTTGTGAATTAAGATTAGCCATGTGTGTGTGTGTGTGTGTGTGTGTGTGTAACCGAGAACAACAGTGACACAAAAAAAAGGCTTCATCAGTCCCTGATGTGAATCATAATTAGGCCAGTGTGGTGACATACAGCTTTATTTACGCATTTTCAGAGACCTTACTTTTGACTTGCTTCTACGGTCTTTTGGAAGTGATGGGTGGATTTCATGTAAAAGGAAGGAATGGTCTCACTCACTCATCAGCATGCTCCTCAGGTATTAAATGTTCTCAATGCACTGACAGATATGAATATGTGCATCTGTGTGTGTGTCTACGTTATATGTGTCTGTATTTGTGTGTTGGTCCAATTCTGCTGTATATTCGCATCTTTTTGTGCTGCTCTGCTTTTGCCACGTGTTGAACCTTGTGGCCTCACTACTGTAAATAAGCAATTCAAAGCAGAATAAAAATTTTAGAACAGATACAACATAGAATGGACTCTTCATTTTCCAGGCTCTCCATCTGTCCATCCCTTTTGCAGCCTGTTTGTCAAAGTCACGGTCTTGGGGAGCTGAGCATAACTCAACAGCATTGAGAAGGCAATCCTGAAATGGTGGCACTGGATAACAAAAAGGAAACACTTTCTCACCCCCACTTTTTAGTGTTGACTGGCTTTTTCATGTGGATAGAAACGTAGCTCTGCAAAACGCTTCTGAGAAAAGCCATAAAAAGTCCAGACAGACAATTAGTGCGTTGTGGCCTGTAGGGGGCATCACCAGGGCAGTCTTAACGCATGGGCACACCGGGGGCCCCAAGCTAATCCATGCGGAGTGGTTGTGCAGGTAGAGACCCAATGCACTGCTTTGCCCGGGGGCCTATAATAAATACTCTTAAGACAGCCTTGGGCACCACTGAGCCCCAACACTCTCAGACACAAGTATACACTGACATTCCGGGTTGGGTTCAAGTGAAGATATTTTTATTAAAGTACCTTTCCACAGGTCTTGTGTCCTCAATCACCATAATATTATCCATCCTTCTTTTTCTAATCCCCTTCTTACTTCTCCAGGCAAGTGTTTTCTTCATCCTCCCAAATCCGACTCTCTGAGCCAAGGGCTCTCTTTTAACTCCAGACCACGGAATACTTCTTTTGCTAAATCAGTTTCCTCCAGTAAGCACTTCTGGGTCACTTGTATCGTCACTATCTGACAGCTCCCTCTGGCGGCCCCCGCAGAATTGACAGGGACGGCCCCCATAATGTCCCATTCCATAATGTGGACGCTGCCATCCAGTGTATAGGGGGATGCGGTGCTCATAGCAGGCAGTCACTCACTGCGCCATCCTTCCCGGGTCTCAATTTCATACTGAGTGTCACTCAGTGGCCCTTAGGATGCCACCTCCAGTGTGGCCGCTGTAACAGCCTTCCACAGCCGGGTCCTGGCACAATAAGTAGATCTTGTTATTCCCTCCCTGACTTTCCATTATGAAGATCTACTGGCCAGGCAAGGAAGAGGAGTCCACACTGGCTGGGACCCCACTTCATTCTTCACACTGCCCATTTTCGAGCTGAGCGAAAAGAAGGTGTAGTGGCCAGTCCCTTGCGGGGGGGGGGGGGGATTGTGGGGGGTTAGTCCATTTGGCCAATCCTGGACGATGGCCCAGGGCTTACAACCGTGTACTCATCCACACACAATAACGTTAGGCATGGTTCCTGCTAACGTGGTGGTACAGGTGTATGCCATAAGGGCACCACCCGGGGTAGCTCTTCCATTGGTGTCCCTGTTCGTGATTTTCAAAACATGGAACACTAACCCTAACCCTAATTTCCTTGACTGGTGTTTCTCCAGCTGTCTCCTAAAACAGAAGTGGTCAGAACTGGTTATTTATTTCTTGTCTTCTGGCTTCCCTGGTTAGCGCGATTTCACTCCTCATGACCGTGGTTGTCCTTGTGCATGGGTCTCTTCCATTTTGTCAGGCAGGCATAACAGATCCTGGGTATGGTGGCGACTCGGTGGCCATGAGTGGACCAAAGAGGTAACTTTTCCAGCTTGTGTGTTTCCTGAAACCCCGCTGGGCTGCTCCTCACCTGTAGGAATCAGGGCTACTGACGTTGTGACCAGGTGGACAGAATGGCACGAGCCCCATTCGAAATGGCACAAAACAATAAGCAAAAACTGTGCTCGGTGGCACCAAAAATAGAAAATGATGGCGTGTTGGCCTGCTCAGAAGAAAAAGGTGTCTCTTGGGGAGGCTTGGCTTTTCAATCTCCTTTTCACAGAGCGATCTTTTGTCTTCATTGTGTAGGTTGGGCCGCCATACTGAGACAGCTTAGCTATTAGCTAAACAAAGGGACTTGGGGGGCTGAATGGTCTCCTCTCGCTTGTCAGATTTCTCATGTTCTTATACTGACCTACCACATTCGACTGAGTTCACAATCGACTGAAACCCCAGACCTCCGCTGAACTCATTCTGGGACACCAATTGGCAGCACCAGTGATAACTTAGGTGGGTCATATTAAAGGGGGTGATACGTGTGCCATCTGTTATTTTGTGTTTATAATTAATTCGGGGGTTCCCACCTGCTCGCTTCGCTCGCCAGCCACTTCATGTCTCTGCCACTCGCATTGTGAAGAGGGGGGCTGAACGCACCCCAAGGAGATGCGGTTGCTCATCCGAAACCCCCTCTTAAACGGTCATCCATCCATCCATCCATTATCCAACCCACTATATCCTAAACTACAGGGTCACGGGGGACGGTCATACAATGGGAAACAAATAGTTTTTTTTTTTTTACCTCCTCTTTGCTCGATCAGCTGCTGGCTTGCTGCTGCTGCTGCCGTGCCGCATGATCTGCATCTCATGTGGCGCTTTGAATAGTTAAAATCCTGTACAGCAGCTGTCTTTGTCAACTTCTCTTTGTCTTTTATTTCCGGCCCCGGGTGTGGTTAAATGTCTTGGCATAAAGTCTCGTCTCGCGTGACATGAATTCTTTATATTTTAGTTTATAATTTAAAAATGGAATAAGAATCTGAAAATCTAACAACATCACATTAACGTTTGATAAATTCTGAAAAGAATGATACTAAAAATATATACAGTACAACTTCAATTATCCGGTTTAATGACCGGCGCCCGTCATCTAGATAATCAAAAATCACGGATAATTGAAAATAATTATAAAAATTCGCAAATGCTAGAATAGGTGCTGTACAGTGAAATTCTTACCTTTCTTGTGTTGTTTATGAAGTTTTCTTGACAAAATCAGACAGGAGACGTTGCTTTGTGTTCTTGCAGCGCTTCAGTTTTATTGACGTGCGGAGCTTGCGAAGTGTTAGGATGTCACAAAAATTTAAATCCGCTTCCTGCTCAAGAAAGTCTAGCAATGTTTCGGCACAATTTAGCGCTTCTGCAATCGAAACTTTCTTTTCTGAAGGTTTGTCATCGTCACTTTCTTCCGGCAATTCCGCACTTGACTTCGCTTCTGCAGCAAGGGCGTCGTCGTCTTTCACTTGATATCCAGGCTGATCATTATCAGAGGGAAGCCATTCTTTGATGTTTTCTCTATCGACGTCTTCAAACAAGACGTCGCCTACACGGACCGTGCGACCCATACAAAACTTATTGACGAATGGCAGTCGTCTGAATTTGGATAAAGGGGAGGGAGAGTGTTCGGAACGAGTCCTCTGCATCGGATTAAGTCTAATGGTTTTTCATAGCAGGGGAATCGCCTGGTTGGTGCACAGATGCTATACTGTACTTTCATTCCTTTTAGAATAATTCTCTGAAACCCATCGACAAAGAAAACTTAAGCTGTGACACACGTAGTGTACATTCCTGTAGTCGGAATTCTTGGCGGTGAAATCTTGGCGGTCTTGTGATGTCTCACACTTTGTTTCTAGGCGATCCTGGATAACCAAATGCACGGTTAATTGAAGACCGGATAATCGAGGTTCCACTGTATGTAGGTTTTAAAATAAGCCCGATTTAAGGCGTGACAGAAAAACGTGACACAAAAACGTCACAAAAAACGTTGCACTTTTAGGGTTAGGATTTTATATATAGAGAGAGTAGATTTAGACCACTTTGCAGAGATCAGCTTTTACTTTAACATTAAATAATCATTTCCTGATGATCAGTGTAAAAACAAAACAAATTAAACCCACTGAGAGTCACTGTTGTATAACAATAAAATGTGAAAGCTTATAATACTTTCCTTAGGCACTCTATATAAAGCTTTTAATCCATTTTTGGCATTTTAATTATTAAGGAGGTGTCAATGCTACTGTATATTTAGATGGAGGGAGACAAATAATCAGTCCACACAGCAAAAAAAACCAACATACCCGGCACAAGTTCAAAATCATTAAAGTGAATTCCATGACAAACACATACAGGAGGATTAAAACACAAAGTCAAATGCCGCTTTCTGTGAATTGCTTTTTCAGGGCAGAATTACATTTCATTTTTTATTTTTTTACTTTGGCCAGTACTGGCTAATGCATCTTCTTCTTCTCCAAGTCTGCCATCACATAAGCCGGCGGGTGTGCGTTCAACGGCATTGCGCCGTCATTTGGTTGATTCTCCTGGTGAAGAGTAAATGGCATCTGACACAAGCAGCTTTCTCCAAAGTGTGTGTTTGGGGCTCAATGCCGAGCTCTTCAGCCGTATTCGGTCTCCAAACTTCTCTTCTCTTCCTGCCAACACAGTGGTGATGCTTCCAGGTTGGGGAGACTGGACTGCTTGTCTGCCTTGGGGAAGATGCCAACCAGGGTACTGAGTTGTACCAGTGCATGCACCTCAACCTGGCCTGTGGCACTTGCTTTTGCATACTGTAAAGGAAGGAGCAGGACATTATCTCCCCCAGAGTGCTAGGTGGCAGCCCCCCCCGGGTTGCTACAGCACCCCGGATTCCCACAGGGTACACTGGGACTTGGAGTTTGTGGGCCCAGCCTTATTAGGTTCCAGAGGTGCCGCCAAAGGGTGCTGCAGGAATCAGCAAACTCTATTTCATCTGGCTTCCACCGGTGCCTCCAGACCAGGAGTATAAAAGGGACCACCTCACTTCATTCGGGGAGTAGGGAGGTGGAGTAGTGGCGGAAAAAGAGAGAGAGAGAGAGAGAGAGAAGAAGAAGACAAAGTGTGTGCTTTATTCGCTACTGTGCTTCTGTACTGTGTGGCAGGTGGCAAATGGAAGGAAAGCGTTTCCCACTCTAAATAAAAAACAATGCGTTGGACTGGGACGTGTGTCTACGTCTGTCTGTGTCAGGCTTGGGGAGTGGGACTGCCACCCTGGTGGCTACATACTTTTTTAAAACTAGCCTAGTTAGCTATGCACCAGCCACTTCACGTCTCTGCCGCTCACGTATGTGGATTTCACTTTCACCAAATAACAAATCTTTTAATTCTCGCGGATACGCCTCTTCATTGGGAAGAACCACTACTTTTCCCTGATGGCAACACGAATTAGACAATCTACAAGTCTCTCACTTAAAGTTTAAAGCCAAACAATATCTACATACTTATGTCATATCACCTATGTCCATGTTTGATCTCTTTTCGCTGTTCTGTTATATCACCGAGTAATAATTTCCATTTGTTTGCGCTAATGCGATCTTTACTATCATTTTTTAGAGACTTTCTAATTTTAGTATGTTCATTATCTCTAACCTGCTCTGCATGTGTTTCACGCCAACGTTTTTGAACCTCTTTACAACGTTCTACTTTGTCATCTACTCTTTGTCTTTTATTTCGGGCCCCGGCGTGGTTAAATCTCTTGGCACAAAGTCTCGTCTCGTGGGACGTGAAAGTATCTCTCTGAAAAAGTCTCGTCTTCTCCCAGGATTTTTTTATATAAGAGAGAGATCCATCCATCTATTATCCAACCCGCTATATCCTAACTACAGGGCCATGGGGGTCTGCTGGAGCCAATCCCAGCCAACACAGGGCGCAAGGCAGGAAACAAACCCCGGGCAGGGCGCCAGCCCACCACAATAACAGAGAGATGTTATTATTATATACTGCTCAAAAAATTAAAGGAACACTTTTTAATCCGAGTATAGCATCAATCAGTGAAACTTCTGGGCTATTGATCTGGTCAGTTAAGTAGCAGAGGGGCTTGTTAATCAGTTTCAGCTGCTATGGTGCACTAGAGGGGCAACACTGAGAGGACCACCAAAACAGGAATGAATGGTTTAACAGGGGGAGGCCACTGACATTTTTCTCTCCTCATCTGTTTTTTCACTCGTTTTGTATTTGCGTACGGTCAGTGTCACTACTGGTAGCATGAGGCCATACCTGGACCCTACAGAGGTGGCACAGATAGTCCAACTTCTCCAGGATGGCACATCAATATGTGTCATTGCCAGAAGGTTTGCTGTGTCTCCCAGCACAGTCTCAAGGGCTTGGAGGAGATTCCAGGAGACAGGCAGTTACTCTAGAAGAGCTGGACAGGGCCGTAGAAGGTCCTTAACCCATCAGCAGGACCAATATCTGCTCCTCTGGGCAAGGAGGAACAGGATGAACACTGCCAGAGCCTACAAAATGACCTCCAGCAGGCCACTGGTGTGAATGTCTCTGACCAAACAATCAGAAACAGACTTTATGAGGGTGGCCTAAGGGCCCAACATCCTCTACTGGGCCCTGTGTTCACTGCCTGGCACCGTGGAGCTCGATTGGCATTTGCCATAGAATACCAAAATTGGCAGGTCCACCACTGGTGCCCTGTGCTTTTCACAGATGAGAGCAGATTCATCCTGAGCACATGTGACAGATGTGAAAGTGTCTGGAGAAGCTGTGGAGAGCATTATGCTGCCTGTAACATCGTTCAGCATGACCGGTTTGGTGGTGGGTCAGTAATGGTCTGGGGAGGCATATCCATGGAGGGACGCACAGACTACACGCTAGACAACGGCACCTTGACTGCCATTAGGTATTGGGATGAAATCCTTGGACCCATTGTCAGACCCTATGCTGGTGCAGTGGCTCCTGGGGTCCTTCTGATGCATGACAATGCCTGGCCTCATGTGGCGAGAGTATGCTGCCAGTTCCAGGAGGATGAAGAAATTGATACCATTGACTGGCCTCCATGCTCACATGATCTCAATCCAATAGAACATCTCTGGGTGGGACATTATGTTTCGGTCTATCCGATGCTGCCAGGTTGCACCTCAGACTGTCCAGGAGCTCAGTGATGCCCTGGTCCAGATTTGGGAGGAGATCCCTCAGGACACCATCCATCGTCTCATTAGGAGTATGCCTCCCGCCCCCGATGTTGTCAGGCATGCATACAAGCGCGTGGGGGACCATACAAACAACTGAGTACGATTTGGAGTTGCTGCAATGAAATTTCAGCACAATGGACCAGCCTGCTGCATCATTTTTTCACTTTAATTTTCGGGGAGTCTTTGAATTCAGCCCTCTGCCTGTTGATAATTTTCATTTCCTTTCGTTCCTAACACATTACCATATCAGTCCATATCAGTAGAGATATCCAGATGTGTTGAGCTCTGATGTGTTTTCAATATAATAATATGAGTTAATGGCCGCGTTTATTCCAAAGAGCTTGATCCCAGAGGTAAATTAACCTTTTCCTGGTGTTGACCAACGTGTTTCCTCTCAATTAAGTGCTTAGTTTGAACCGTGAAGTCAATTACGGAAGCTGAGCATTCCTCAACATTTTTAAGGGATAACTGCCATAAGACTTGAAACTTGCGTCTCAGTTGTTATTTTACGGAGGCTGGAAGTGCCCACGAAACATCGGGGATGACGAGTTTGGTTTTATTTTGAAGCCAGTCATCCCTGAATTAAAGTGAACCTAAAGATACGGGTCTGGCTGTTTGGTTGCACCAGCAGGAGGAGACCATTTAGGTGCTGAGTGGCTTTGTGCTCCCGTCACATGCTGTCATATTTAAGAGTTAAATGATAGTGATACTCAGGTAACTGTTATCTAAATAGAAGAGCCATCAAATGCTATAAACGAGAAGCAGATGCACAGCCATATTGTTTTTGACAGCTGAAACATGAAATTCTTAGGATGGCGAGCCATAAAATCAACCACTGGTGACGGCGCCACATTTTGCTACATTATTAGACTTATAAAAACAAAAGACCTGTGTGTGTGTGTGTGTGTATGGAGCAGTCCGCTCTGCTCACGCTCAACCGCACCCACTATACGGTGCATGCATGTAGTTTAAAAATTTTTCAGCGCTTGCACGCACCTTACTTCTCACTACGAAGGACCGGTGAGCAGCAAATAACGTTGTGCTAATGACACAGATGAAGAGACACAACGTCAAAATGAAGCAAATGCTGTAAGTGAAACACCTCAGCAACGGAGGGCAAGGCTTGAGGTTTTCACTTAAATATTGTCTATTTTCTTGAGACAAAGATTAATATGCCAACAATACGGCTAAGTTATGGTATCACCAGTGTCTTCTTGCGAAAGCCAGTGGGGCAGCAAGCACAGGTGGGTCCACATCCTCTGCCCTGGGTAATTCTTAAGAGTTCAATGGCGCCACTCCCAAGTTCATGAGTATAGTAAAACTGTTAAGGAGTCTTCGGGATGTTTTTATCTTGCAGAACACATGCAGCTATTTATTAATATTTTTTGCTTTTTTTTTTAACTCTCTGCATGATGAGTGGAGGAGGTCACCAAGAGACCAATGAGAACTCTAAAGGAGTTACAAGCTACAGTGACTCAGACTGGAGAGACTGTGCAGTGGATATTAGACGCGCCTTTCCTATTGTATTTATGCTGATGTTTTGGCATTTACATGTTCTTGTTAGGGTGGCGCAGTGGTAACCCTGCTGCCTCGCAGTAAGGAGACCCGGGTTCGCTTCCCAGATCCTCCCTGCATGGAGTTTGCATGTTCTCCCCGACTCTGTGTGGGTTTCCTCCTGGTACTCCAGTTTCCTCACACAGTCCAAAGACTGGTGATTCTGAAATTGGCCCTAGTGTGTGCTTGGTGTCCTGCGGTGGGTTGGCGCCCTGCCCGGGATTGGTTCCTGCCTTGCGCCCTGTGTTGGCTGGGATTGGCTCCAGGAGACCCCCGTGACCCTGTGTTTGGATTCAGCGGGTTGGAAAATGGATGGATGGATCTTCTTGTTATACATAATGACATTTTTTTCTTGTTGGTTTGTTTCTTGGGGGGTAAATATAACGCTCAGGAGGCTACGCAAAACAAACTCTGTGCCCTCTGACGTTGGCTCCTAAGTGTGTGGATTACCTCTCTGTGGTTCAAGTTGACCGGGCTGACCCGTTCTCACTTAAACAGAGAGGGGGGAATACAATGTAGAGACTGCCTGGATGGTTACCATTAGGTTCTAAATTCTAAGTAATTTATTCAACTAAAAGCAATTTCAATAACTAACTAATAAAAACTGATAAAAAGTATGTTACAATATTTTTGAATGCCCCTGTCAGTCAGAAGCCCTTGGAATTGTCCCAACATCCCCCCCCCCCCCCCCCTCCTCCATTATCCAGTATATGCTCCCTACTTTTTCAGTTTGTGTGCAGAACAGAAGAAATAAAGTCAGAGTTAGAGAACATGCCATTGTGTTTGAGTAAAAAGGAATCACAATAAATCTCTTAACAAACGTAAAAAAAAATTGCTTTTAGAAGAACAAGAGTGATTTCTCAGGAGCCCCCAAAACACGGGTTCACGGGAATGTCAACAGACTGCTTGAGGCTTAGCACAAGCTCAAACAGCATGGAGAATTATTGTTTCCTTTTATCGTTTAGTTTTATCGGCTCACCGGATTGATGGATGGAAGGATGGAGAGAATGAAACATAAAAATTCACCTGCTTGTTGCAGTGGACATGAGAAAGTGACAACAAATAAACATTTGAAGGAAGGAGAGACGCCTTTATTGAAAACCTGCTATGATCTGCTTGATGCCCAAAACAACTGCAGCTTCTCCTTTGTCTAAATTCCTTAGCATTGGGCATACTGAAGGTGGCACGGTGTAAGTGAAGGAGGCCAGGGGTTCACGTCCTGGGACCTCCCTGTGTGAAGTTTGCATGTTCTCCCCGTGTCTGTGGGGGTTTCCTCCTGGTGCTCTGATGTCCAGCCACAGTCCAAAGCCAGGCAATGTGAGTGTTCTGGTCATTCTAAATTGGCCCATGTGTGTGTGTCCAGGGTATGATCCTGCCTTGTGCCCAATGCTAGTTGAGATCGGCTCCAGCAGACCCCTGCAACCTTCTTCAGGATTAAGCAGGTTAAAAAAATCTGACTGATTGTGCATACTGTCAAAAAATGTTCATGGGCTTCGATTGCTAGTAATAAACTCATTTTATTAAATATATGGACTGCCCAGTAAGCATCACAACACATTTGTATTGTTAGTTATTATTCAGTCTGTTCATTGTTACTTTTTTTGTAAGTCTTTTGGTTATGATTTTTACGGACCTTTGTGTCTATACTGGGTTTTAAAGCATGAGGAATCCATATTTGAAGTCCGTCTTGAGCTTACTTAAAGTTATGCTAATTAGTTCCACCATTTCCAGTGACATTTTATTTTGACGTTGGAATGAAAAATCAAAAATTGATCTCCTTAATGTCTTTTTGGTTTCTCCTCAACAACAATGACATCAGAAAGAAATAAATAAAATGGAGACATTGTCCTTTGGTATCCTCTTAAGTGTTTCAGCGGAGATCTCAGCAAAGTAACTTCTTTAGTTGCTCTATTTTATATTGTGGTGCTCCAATAAGATCATAGTCACTCTGGAAGAAAATGCAGGCAGGGGTGAAGACTTTGGACTTCAGATCCCACTGCCAACTCCATTATGTGACCACGTGCAAGACACTCATCTGTCTGTGCTAAAATTGGAAAAACAAAAGAAATGGAACTGATCGTATCTCTGTAAGTCACCTTGGATAAAGGCATCAGCCCAAAAATAAGGAAAAATACGAAGTCATGAAAGAGATGAAAACAAAACTAGAAAGAGATCTCATAAAACCTAACATGCTCTGCAAACCAAATTCTCAGTTTTGACTCCGTTTACTTCTGTTGTGTCTCACGTCTTTTTTGTCTGAAGTTGTGTGTCACACACATGCGCATGGGAAACAGCTGAAGGGCCTAAACACTAGTAATTCTACGCCAGGCCAGGGGGCGACAGAGTGTACCGACTCTCCCTCTCAGTCCCTTGCAGACCTTTCCCGGGATATCCCACCTGTTGCCGACCCCAAGGATGATGTCAGTTCCGCGCACAAGGATGCCACTCCCAATTCCTGCACCGATGACGTCATTTCCCTTCCAGGCCTTTAAAACTGCCATCTTGCCTCAGTACAGGCAGTTCTGTTCTGGACTCTGATCTAAGCACATCGTGCTACAAAATGAAGCAATTTTGCAGCCAAGCATATTATACGGGTGGCTGCCCCAACTCTTTATGATGTCTCTGACTCATTCTTATTACATGTGCCTCCTAAGGAATTTTAGGTGAAACGTCCGTGTCAAAGTTGACTCACAAATGAAACATAAATGAGCCATCAAAGATCAGCCTTTTAGTAGTAAAGTCTTCCTACGCGTCAGCACATCCATGACTGTGACTTTGCTTCATCCCTTGATTACTTAGCATAGCTACCACAGCTATGCTGATGACACACAGCTGTATTTATCAATAGCACCTGATGACCCCAAATCTCTTGATTCGCTAACACAATGTCTAACTTGTATCTCAGAATGGATGAATAGTAACTTTCTCAAATTAAATAAAGAAAAAAACGAAATCTTAGTGATCGGCAATAATGGATACAATGAGGCTATTAGAAATAAACTGGATGCATTAGGATTAAAAGTCAAATCGGAGGTAAAAAGCTTAGGGGTAACCGTTGATTGTAATCTGAATTTTAAATCGCATATTAATCAGATCACTAGGACAGCATTTTTTCACCTAAGAAGCATAGCAAAAGTTAGAACTCTTATATCATCGAAAGATGCAGAGAAATTAGTTCATGCGTTTGTTTTCAGTCGGCTAGATTACTGTAACGCACTCCTCTCAGGACTACCCAAAAAAGACATCAATCGTTTGCAACTAGTGCAGAATGCAGCTGCTAGAATCCTTACCAGGAAAAGAAAATACGAACACATTTCTCCAGTTTTGATGTCACTACACTGGTTACCTGTGTCATTCAGAATTGACTTTAAAATTCTGCTTATGGTTTATAAAGCTTTAAATAATCTCGCCCCGGCTTATATATCGGAATGTCTGACACCTTATATTCCAAATCGTAACCTCAGATCCTCAACTGAGTGTCTCCTTAGAATTCCAAGAGCAAAACTTAAAACAAGTGGTGAGGCGGCCTTCTGCTGTTATGCACCTAAAATCTGGAATAGCCTGCCAGTAGGAATTCGCCAGGCTAATACAGTGGAGCACATTAAAAAACTGCTGAAAACACATTACTTTAACATGGCCTTCTCATAACTTCACTGTAATTTAATCCTGATACTCTGTATATCCAATTCATTATAATAACTATTCATTCAAAATCTGTACTAACCCCTACTCTCTCTTCTGTTTCCTTTTCCGGTGTCCTGTTGGTGGTGGCGTGCGCCACCACCATCTACCCAAAGCACCATGATGTTCCAACAATGATGGATGGATTAAAAGCCAGAAGTCTGTATGACCATCAGCATCAAGTGACTCCGTGAAAAACCCGAACTACAAAGAGGACTATTTCATTTAATGTTAGGTAGAATGCCCAGAGGGGACTGGGTGGTCTCGTGGCCTGGAACCCCTACAGATTTTATTTTTTTCTCCAGCCTTCTGGAGTTTTTTTTTTTGTTTTTTCTGTCCACCCTGGCCATCGGACCTTACTCCTTTCTATGTTAATTAATGTTGTCTTATTTTAATTTATTTTGTCTTTTATTTTTCTTCTCTTCATTATGTAAAGCACTTTGAGCTACTTTTTGTATGAAAATGTGCTATATAAATAAATGTTGTTGTTGTTGTTACCTCAAAATAATTTTGTGCACTGCCCACATGCTCATCACATTCACAAGAGTTATTGTTATTTGTGATGACATCTCATCCTTTTATTCTCTTTACCCAAGATGTCTATGGGCCCTTTATAGAGGGCAGTTTTTACTGCTCTCTCTGCTGTCAGAAAAATGATTGCTGTTTGTGCTCGAAGTGGAGAAATGCAATGCCAAAGCAAACCATTAGGAAGGATGGCCGAAGTGACTGCCATTCCTTATGTTAGTTACTGCCGTTACTGACTGAGGCACATTAAATGTATTAACATCAAAACCATTGGGTTCAAAGCTTTCTTTAAATCTAATGCACTGTATTTGTAAGGTTTAAAAATATACTTAAACTCGGCTAGTCTATTCACTTTTATGGATATATTTATTATACCTCTGTATCACCTATAGGCCTTCCTCTTACCTGCCTACTTTTTTTGAGACATATTTGATAAAAGTTCAAAAGGCAAAGTACAATGTGGTGTGCCTTTTTATTTTCCAGCATTGAATTAGAATCCTTTTTATTTTCCAAAAACAGTATTGAGTACTTGATGATTTATACAACAGCCTACCATAGATAGTTGATTTAAATTAATTCTATCCAATATTATCAAATTGCATATGTTCTACTCTCTGCCTTCTTCTGTTATTCAACTTGATTATATTTGACACCTTTGTTATTACTCACCTCTACTTCATGTCATACAAGGCTCACTCGTTCTTATCACATATATTATAGTTCCTTATACTTAATAATTCACATAAGAAATAATGTCAGCTTCTTATATTTCAGACTTTTTTGATTTAGAAAATTAACAAACTTCAAATAGTATCACACTAGATTAATTCAGGTGAGGAGTGGCTGTTCATTTTTTTTTCAAAAGTAGGGGGCTCTGCCCCCTGCTTGCTTCGCTTGCCCACCCCGGGATTTGGTTTACCGGATACACAATTTAAAGAGATTGTTATTTTCATGGGAATTGCTACATATGCATTATTTTCATTTTTACTTTAAAACTTTTGTAAAAACAATACTTGTCTTTTATTTCCGGCCTCGAGCATAGTTACATCTCTGAACGCACACTAAGGAGATGTCGTCAGATCAGCTGCTGTCTTTCTACTGCTGGCGAGCTGCCTGTTCTTCTTATCTCGCTGCCCGATCATTTCAAATCCTGTACTGCAGTTGTCCTTCTGCCACTTCGTGTCTCTGCTGCTCACGTTGGGGGGGGGGGGGGGTCGCATTATGGGGGGGGTAAGGGTGGCTGAACGCACGCTAAGGAGAAGCGGTCAGATCATCTACTGCTGGCGAGCTGCATGTTGGGAGCAAGTTAAAGTGTCTCTCGCGGGACTTCAAATTGTCTTCTGAGAAGATCACATCTCGTCTCACTAGTCTCTCTCCCCAAGATTTTTTTTTATAATAGAGAGATTGGAATTATTATTATTATTATATGTAGCTCGTAAATAGGTACATATAATAATATTATATAATAGTGTGTTACATATAATGTTAATGTGAGAAGAAAAGTTTGAATTTTGACATAAAGCATAATGTGGCTCTCTTCTTTCCTCCTAAATGATCATTTTGTAATAATCAAATATTTCTTCACACCTTATCAGCCCAATAGTGTCAGTTACGAAGGGGGCCTGACCACTGTTCTTGGCCAGAGAGACCTCAATTACCCTGTCATTTGTTTAGATACATGTCTATATTTTAGAATCACAGAATTGTCAACATACATGCAAGGATTACTTAAACATATTTTATTGAAATCAATATAAATTACAACAAACTAAACAATACTGAACCATGTGTCAAGTTTTATTTTTACCAAAACCTTGCTCTTTCTTTTAACATATTTGATGTCATCAGTCCTGGAGCCACTTGAGGTTTTCATTCCTTGATGAAAGAATACAGGATCTCCAAGTGAAAATGTGCGTTTGCTTTTAAGAAACTGTAGAGGTTCTCAAAACTGTTAGATTCACTGTTCTGGTTTCCTGTGAAATCAATGAAAAAAACAAAAGATGACAAACAAGTTAATGGAACTGCTGTACGAGTAAAGTCAGCAACGCAAAGAATTTCAGGTGAGTTAAGAACCTCATCTTTCACTAAAGTATAGTAAAAATGTTCTAATTAGCTAGTTGTGTTTTTAGAATAAATGAAGATGCAATATGTCAGACAGTACAATGCATGAGAAGCAAAAATGATATTATTCACTTCAAAATGATTAAAGGGCATAAAGATACAGTACTTCTAAACAAAATGTACTATTGTTCTAGACAACAATTCAGTTATATTTATCTTCATCAAAAATGAAGCAAGGATGAAACTTACTAAGAACACCACAATATGATATTATCATGATATTTAGGTTAAATATATTTTATATTTTTTAAATATTTTGATTTTGTTATGATTTGCAATATAGAAAATTTTGCAATTCAATTCTGCAATACATTATAATTTTTAAGTTTTCAACACCAAAATTAACACATATTTATGAGTTAAACGTGATAGACTATTTTTTATTTGAATCTGTGCAGCACTGCCGTCTCTGGGAATTTATAAGGAATTCATTTTGTTGTAGCACTATTGCCTCCAAGATCCATTTTCCTGGGTGAGAATGTTACCCCTGCTCATTATCTATGCATTTTCTCTCTCCACATATTCTGCTCATTACTTCCTCATCCCAAAGAGTTGCATATTAGATGACCTGGCATTTCTAAGTTGGCCCAGTGTGAGTGTGAGCGTGGGCATATGTGGGTCCTGTGAAGGTTGCTTGTCCCTGAACTTGCTGGGATAAGCTTAGGCCCCCAAAACCCTGAACCTGCCAGGTAGGTTTAAGAATATATTTATGCATGTACCAAATAATTTTGCTATGCAAATACAAATAAAAATGATTCTGTATTCTATAAGGTGGTGCAAATTATTAACACATAAAATACAGTACCGTATTTTTTGCACCATAAGACGCACCTGACCATTAGACGGACCTAGGTTTAGAGGAGGAAAACAAGAAAAAAAATATTCTGAACCAAATGGTGCACTAATATGTTTAATAAAATATAGCAGAATAATATTTCAACCATGTAAATTCAACAGCGGTATTAAGAAACATCATCACTGTCATTAACAAATAAGGAGAGACTTTAAGGTTCAAGCATTCTTCTAGTTTTATGGAAACCCCAAGAACTCCTCATCGCTAGTGTCAGAATTTATTAAGCTCAGTTGCTCACAATCACTTTGCAGCATCACGTACCTATCATCACGCGACATAACCTGTCCAAAGCCACCAGGGGACAAAGCACGTTTGGACCAATGCTCCCTGAAGTTATATCGCCAGTCTAGTCCCATCTATATTTGTAATGCCACAAAGCCCTTCATCTCGTGTTTTGTTGTGGGTTTCCAGTTTGAAAAATGAGAATGCGGTGCAAGCACAGCCCTGGATTCAAAAAATTGCTCTGCATACCTGTTTGTCTCGTCTGACAGTAGCTGAAAGGCAGCTTCAGGAAAGAACAGCCTGAAGTAGTCCAGCGGCTGGTAATCTATCGAGTCCAGAGTCCAACTCAGTGATAATGCGCTTCGCTCCCTCATGAGATGTAGACACTATCTTGCCTTTGTTTATATTTGTTTATATTTCGCAACTCACGCACACGCAAGGATTAGATGCCGAGTCAATGAGTCTAACATTCCTCCAAGCACAGAGAGAATGCCTGTAATGTAACAGTGAGTTTTGTCGCCCTCTAGCCCTGGATGTCGACTTTTGTCAGGTATTACACATCATGGTCTGTGATGCAATATTCGCACCATAAGACGCACAGACATTTCCAACCTTCTTTTGGGGAAAAAAAAGTGCGTCTTATGGTGCGAAAAATACGGTAAATAACTTTGAAAACATTGAAATACTATATAGCATTGATTTTTCCCCAAATATTTCTAAAAACAAGTACCTTAGATGATTTTAAATTGGCAAAAATAAATCAGACGATAAAGGATAAAACAAGCATTTCTTCTTCTTCATATACAAACAGAAATGATCTAAACATGGCTAAAGGTTTTAGACTATCACTCTTGACAGGATGTTGTGGAGTATGAGACTTTGTATATTTGTCAGACAATTAAAAATGAAGTCAATGCCAAAAAATATCCTTCATGGCATGTAAAAAAGTACAGTCACCTCCTTAGCCCACACGAAGAAGACAGACTTAGATCAACAGTTAAGCCAAATTAGCACAAACCTGTTCTATATTACCTTGTACAAATAAATAAAGAAAATAAATAAAAATTGAATCATGTAAAATGGTATAAAATTCACTATATCATCAAGTTTATTGAAAAAGAACACAAATTTTAATTCTGGAAAATCAGTACAGTGGAACCTCGGTTCACGAACGTCTCAGTACACGTACTTCTCGGTTTACGACCAAAAAGTTCGGCAAACTTTACTTCGGTTCACGACCACACACTCGGTATACGAACAAGCCAGGTTCCCTTTCGGTTTGTTCATGTTCAGTCTCTCCCTGTGCATTTCCTGTGCAGCGAGCAAGAGAGAGAGCGAGACACACACACACACACACACAGAGGCAGCACGAGAGACAGAGGCACACACACAGGCAGCGTGAGACAGAGAGCCGCGCGCACACACACAGGAGCACGTGCGAGAGAGGCACGCATGCGCACACACACACACAGGAGCGCTCTAGAGAGACACACTGTGAGCTGCGAAGCTGATCGCACCCCCAGAGAATACAGACGCCCCTGGGAAAACCCCTAAGAAACATGGACAGACTACTTTCACATTCCTCCTTTCCCTTCTGGCCGGCTCTGTCGCGTAATATGCGTCTCGCGCGGTGCACCGCCTTCTTAAAAAGCCTGCACGGGCTTCTTTCAGTTTGTTAAATTGGTTGCTTGCTACTCCTTCTTTCTCTCTCTGACAATCTCTGCCTCCTGGCGGAGCTGTCATCTCTGACTTGTCATGGAGCACGTTTAAACTGTTGAAAAGAGACAAATGTTTGTTTGCAGTGCTTTGAATAAAGTTCCTTTTTTTCTACAACCTCCTGTGTCTCTGTGCAAATCTGTGACCCAAGCGTGACAACACACACAGGCGCACCAGGCTCGCAAAAGAGAGACGCACGCACACACACAGAGGCGCAGGAGAGAGACGCACGCACACACACACAGGCTGGGGAGAGAGCGAGAGAGATCGAGCGAGGGACGCATAAGGTAGAGAAGGCTTGTTTTTGTTTTCAGTTCTATTTACAGTGATCGGTTCGTAGCCTGCATTGTTGCAATGTTACTTTTCTTGGTGGTTTATTAAATTATGGATTATTCAAATGTTCATTTTTTCCCCTGTGCTTAAAACTCATTAAAAAAAGTGTTTTTAGCAAGCGGTTCCTAGCACTATAGCGCGAACTATTGCAGTGTTAGTTTTCTCTGTTGTTCAAGGTTTTCTCAGTGTTATTCAATGTTTTTACATTTAGTTTACCATTACGCTGTGCATTCTATGGTATAATTAACTATATTTGTGCTTAAAAACTAAAATATATATATATTTACATACAGTTCGTACGGTCTGGAACGGATTAATTGTATTTACATACAATCCTATGGGAGAAATTGGTTCGGTTCACGACCAACTCGGTTTACGAGTTTTGGAACGAATTATGGTCGTGAACCGAGGTTCCACTGTGCTACTTTTACAAATGATACCATAAAATGTCTTTACGAATAATTGTATTGCACATTTCATTTAGAATAACTAAATATTCCTTTTGTCTTTAAAAGCAAGAAAACAAAATAAAACAGTACACTTAAGTGCAAAAAAGTGTATAAGAAAGTCAATAATCAGGTAGCTCATTAGTAACACAATTCCACATATGGTAATTTATACACTGACAACAAAAAGGAAAAGTCATTCACCTTCAATTATAGACTGCAGGATTTCCAAGCTACATTGACAGAACACACTCTCTACTTTCTGTAACAAGTTACACCTCTCTTTGAAGCTGCCAAAAACCATACATATCTTCTGCAGCATTTTCCTCAACCACTGCATATGATAGCCATCTTTTTCACACACCTGAATCCAAAATAAAGTGAAAAACTGTCCATGTATGTTCAAATAAAGTACCTTTTAGAAACGTGTATGGTTTTAAAGTTTTGACTGCTATTAGGATATTAAAGGTAAATCTTAAGCATAATTTTTCTTTTTTCTAAGAGTGTCTATGCCAGGGTTTGGCAACAGCTAACATTCATTTACTTCTAAATATAGCTGTTTAATGATAATAGATGCAGATGTAGACAATCAAAGCAATAAAAGAGAATCTTGTCTGAGAGCTGGGAAAATATTGCAAGTTTTTTCTTAAAATTTAATTAAAGTATTATTGTACAATTTCATAGTTTCCCAATGTACTTGGAATATGAAAAGACACCAGACTTAACCAATTCAGATCATTGTTGCAAAAGATAGTAATTTGCACAAAAATTAAAGTTTAAATGAATAATCTCTTCAATGAGTTGTAAAATAGCAGAGAAATGCAAAAATACATGTCAAATTAACAGTTACAGTTTTCTGGTAATTTATTAATATTTATATATTTATTTTGTAAAAGCAATGTGAAAATAAGCAACTTTTATACTTACATGTAAATAGTGGAGAAAACAATTTGTTTGTTAATGGACACCAGATACACATCAGATAAGCCTTTAAACACTGAATATTCAGTTGATATTTAAAAAGCCGCAAACTTACCCCCTTTTGAAATGCAGCAGAGAGACACCAGTCACCACTTTTCATAAACAATTACCTACACTACTATACTTCACTGTAACTAAACATATCATGTAAGAAACATTTTAGGAGTAGGTATAGAAGTCTCTGAAATGACTAAAACAGTACATAGAGTACATAGATATCTACTAATATTTAGTATAACAGCAAACTGTATTTAAAATTATTTATTGTTTTATGAGGTGTTTAGTGATTTTTAAATTATACTGATTTAGGATGTCAGCTGAAATTCTGCAATCATCAGTTGTTTTTAAGAAGTCCTAAATCTGTGCAGTCTGCTACTAAGTTAAAATGATTATCCTGTGAGTGTATAACCAACAAGGAAAAATAATAAGCAATTAAGTAAATATATACAGTATGAGCTAGAGTGTCTATAAAAAGTATTCACTCCTTTGAAGTTTTTCACATTTTATTGTTATACAAAATTGAATCATAGAGGATTTCATTTGTTTTTTTTTTATTTTTGGCACTGAACAATTTTTTTGTGTTTTAAATTTGTATTTAATTTACTGTAGACCACTTTGCTGAGATCTGTTTTCACTTTGACATTAAAGAGTTTTTTTCTGTTGATCAGCATCAAAAAAGCAAAATTAAATCCATAATATTTAATCGTGTATAACAATAAAATATGAAAACTTCCAAGGATGTGAATACTTTTAATGGGCACTGTATATATATTAAAGAAACTGCATTATAGAATATGGAGCTTTTAAAAATCATGACTTTCTTTACTCACCTATATGAAATGCTAGAAACACCCCCTTTCCACAGCAAGATGCTGTAAATGTAAATACAGAGTTGCCAAGTGTAAGGGCTGCCGGGGACAATGGCACCATTATGTTGCAATAAGGATGTGCCGCAGAACATTGCTAGGAAAGAGGCAGTGTACACTGACTGCAAGAATGTTGCCTATATGTGAATACATGGATTTCTACATGGTGATTAATACTGTATGAATGCTGTGTACCGTGGAAGACATTAGGAAGTTGTAATATCATTGTGAGAGAAAAACAAAGTGGCTGGAAGCTTGCAATGCTATTCCAGGATACTAGATTTTAGATAATCCAGAAATTTAGGAGGGATGCTTGGACCTCTTTTGAAAGAGAGTGTGAAACCAGGGAAAGAATTCTACAGGTGACCTCCAGTACAGTAGAAGTCAATTGATCCCAAAATTATCCCTTCCCTCTATCATAGTAGGCAGCCACATGAAAATCCAGCTCTTTAATGGCAACTAAAGGCAAGAAGCACAGGAACACTAAGGGCAACATGAGACATTTCTTTCTTGGTTGGTTTGGTGTAAATATATCCTTAACCTTTGAGTCATTCTGAGACTTTAAAGCCATCTCATATCCAAATGTCAACTGAGTTTGGAATTGGGAGGATAGTTGATAGGGAAGGCTCATCTATCGAGAGGAAAAGAGGCTAGGGTCAAAAGAGCAAGACAAAGATGGGGAGAGGTGGGAAGAAAGACAAGTGACATTTATTTAAAGCTTATTCCTACCTACTTACCAGTGCTTGAAAAACCATCAGATTTGCCAGTTCATTTACACGCCCATTTACAGCTTTACTGGACATTATGGTATAACAAATATTATTCCCACAAAGAAGAAGCAAGCGAGCCTGATTCTCCAACAGCCACTCATTTGGAACATCTGTAAAAAAGAAATGACAATTGCCATGAACAAAAAACTTAGTGTATGGTCATATACAACCTGTTATGTGTAAACACTAATAATTTTGAATTTTATAAAGTGGAATTAATAAATGACTTCTGTATGTTGTTTTGATGTTTTGAGTTGTGTTGATGTGAATTGAACAAAATGTGCTACATATGATAAAATACCTACTGATACCCAAATGTAGTACACTATCTGTCAAAATTGTAGAGATTACTTTATAACTAATGTGACTTTCAATACCTTTGACCAGATATCATTCTAAAAAATCCATCCTGTCTTGAGCATGCCCTTCATGATGTTTTCCAAAGCCTGTCTCTTCGTGTTCACTCATGTAGTGCTCTAAAACATTTAAAACTACAGGCTATCTAGATCATCCAACTTCCTTCCTTCCTTAACCTTTTATACCTTAGACATATACAAGCTTGCTGTTTGTCTGTTCATGTCACACATTCTTATTGATTACTTCTATTTTTTCCAATCAGGACTGTACATTTGATACACTAGTACTTTTTATGTAATTTCAGAAGGCATACATAAAGTATACTTTTGGCTAGAGCTTCTCTGGACTTAGACAGCTTTGTTTAAGTGATGAGTGTTTAGAAGAAAAAAGGCAACACAAGATTTGCCTATACTAAAAAATAAAAAAAATAATTTTAAAATTAAAATTGTGCAAAGAGGCACACATAAAAATTTAAAGACATTTAATGTCATCATCTAAAACAGTATACTATTTCCCTATTCTAATAAGTTATTCATAATAGACGCAAATTCCAGAATTTAATTTTGTAAACAATGAAACATTTAGTTGTTTTAATATCCAGGACACATACAATCAACCCCTTTAAAAAATGCTAAACAGAAAAGCAATTTCACACTCTGATATTTGTTTGGCTCTCAAAAAAACACAGATAATAACAGCACATAAAAATCTACATTGAACAAAAATTGTGCATGTACTGAAAGCAATATAAGAACTGAAATTTATCACAAGGAGCTCTAAATGTTCAAAATTATTTTGTGAAGCCAATTTTGGCTGCCTGGATTATATTGCTAACATGTTTAAGCTGTATACAGGTCATGACACAGGCGGTCAAAAAAGCAAAGGTAAGTTTCACTTCTACAGTAGGAGGTGCAAAAATTATATTTGCTGTTGACTGAAACGAGGAAAGGAAAATACTCTATCTATCTATCTATCTATCTATCTATCTATCTATCTATCTATCTATCTATCTATCTATCTATCTATCTATCTATCTATCTATCTATCTATCTATCTATCTATCTATCTATCTATACAGGTTATGTAGGAGGCCTATAAGACACCTATGTTCTGAAAATCCAATCCAGTCTATCTAAAGTATAAAGTAAGCAAACACATGATTATTGTTAGTTAGGGAACTTGTGAAGAATTCAAACCAGACCCTACATAAAAAGTAAAAATAAAATCTTGCATTATGCTTTAGGATTTAAGGGCTTTATTAACTTTTCTTAAATAGACATCGATATACAAACCAAATAATTAATACAATTATAAATGTGGAAACGAAAAATATTCTGTATTTTTAGTTTGAATCTAGCTGCACATGTACGAAGCATAGATGAGAGTCAAAGCAAGCAAATTTAAAAATACCTGTACACAGAACATACCTTTACCATTCTATTTCTATTTTGAAATTTCTGCAGTTGAAGTTTTGTTGCATCATAGCATACTCAGAAAACAAACAAAAACTTAGCCACTGATGATAATGCACATACAGTGCAATATGTTATACTATAAACTGAAAGACTTTAATGTACACCTACCTTTAATTTAACCAACCTTGTTTTGTGTTTTACTTTCTCCATCAATGATCTTCACATACCTAACAATTTTTAATAACAGAATTTCTAAATAGGTAACTGTTAATACAACCTGTCAACTCTTCAAGAAGTCCTATAACACTGTCTGCCGTCCATTCAGTTGGCTTTCCATCATGATGTATTAATTTAATGGCATTAGCAAACTGCACCACTGAACATTCTTCAGCCAAACTTTGTGTCATTTTCTGCCAATCAATATTACCTAAAAAAAGTATTCCCAAAAAGGAAAAAACAAAACGCTACTAAAGTCACAATACTATATGTGAGCCAAACAACATTATATAAAGCTAACAAGATTAATTAAAGAAATCATATACTAAAACATTTTGCAGACCAATTGGTTCTCTTTTGGGAGGTCCAGTGGGCATTCTAAATCAGGCTAATTAGCTAGAAGACAACCAGAAACTTATAAACACACTAGCTATTTACTGATACATCTAAAAAAGCCTTTTCACCTTCTTTTACAGGCAAATGTCAGATATGTACCTCATTATATATAAGAAAATTGTTTTTTAGAACCTGTATTTCAGTTTCTGTTGTCCTAAAGATAGGACAAGACACTTCATCTGATCAAATAAATTGTAGAATAGTTAATAAGCTAGTTTCCATTAGAATTAGGATCACTGTATAAGATATATACACTACCTTCTGATGTCACTGGCCCATACAGGATGTAGAGCAGCCGAGCTTGGTTAACCATTGGCCATGGCTTTAATATTCTGGTCAGCCAGAACAAACTATCATTTTGATTGTTCCAGGGGTCGATCAGTACACTTCTGCAGAACAGACGAATGTGTATTTCCAACTCCCGTGCTGCTCCTGGGGGAACAACCATTACAGTTATACAATCACCATATTAATTTGCCATATTTCAGTACAATTCCAGTGTTTCTCCTTGGGGAACAACTATTGTAGTTACACAATCACTATATTAATTTGCCATATTTCAGAACAATTCACTTAAATCATTTTAAGCACTAAAATAATAGTATGGGTTAGAAATGCTATGGACTACAAAGAAAGAGTGATCAAACATGATATGCCTTCTGAAAATCTGTTTGTCTTAATGTTCTAATAGCATCTAATGCAAGCAATGATAAAAATGCTACGCTGGATTTAGTGATCTCATAAGGGTTAGACGTTAACGTGAGGCAGGTTATAGACATTGGTATATCTGACCATTTCTGGATTTTATTTGATGCAGAAATACTGGTGATTGGAACTAAAAAGCAGCCTATAGTTAGAAAATTTTATTTTGATGCTAAAGCAGCCTTTAGGTTTGCTAATATTATGCATGACCAGTCTGAGAGTATTGCTTGTCCTAATGCAGCCTGCAGTGTAACCAGTAAGATGGACAATTTTAATGCTATGGTGAGAGCTGTAATTGACATTGTAGCCCCAGAAAAAAATTGTTAAGAAATCCACCAGCACCAGAATACCTTGGAAGACTCATGCCCTGTCTGCACTTAAAATGACATGCCGCAAGGCTGAGCGTAAACGGAGGAAACTAAATTAACAGTTCACTATGAAATATTGAAGGCACATATTACTGAATACAAAAAAGCAGTCAGACTAGAAAGGCAGTCCTATTTTTCTACTGTATAAATAAAAATGCAGGAAATCCAAGAGTTTTATTTTCTACTATCGATCATCTTCTAAACCCAGCTCAATCAGCGGATTGACTCCTGAATACCTCAAGTGAAACATGCAAAGCTCTGGCAGCATTTTTTAATCACAAAATAAATATTAGATGTAACATAATACATCCCTCAAAGGCCTACACTGTTGAACCTTATCGAGCTAACTATAGTGAACTTAATTCCTTCACTAAAATATGTTTATCTGAAATTCATAGAATAATGACTCAATTAAAACCTTCCACTTGTAGTCCCAACACACTTTTTTAAAGAAGTTTCTGATGTGCTCATTAATTCTGTACTTAATGTAGTTAACTCCTCATTAGATACTGGGGTCTTCCCACATTCTCTAAAGACACCAGTAGTTAAACTCATACTCAAGAAAAATAATATTGATGCATTTCTCTTCAACAATTTCATACCTATTTCTAACCTACCTTTTTTAAGTAAAATTTTGGATAAAAGCAATTTTAACCACTGAAATAATCATTTGAATAAACATGTCATTCTTAAATAGTTTCTGTCAGGTTTTAGACCAAGTCACAGCACAGAAACTACACTGGTTAAATTAGTTAATGTCCTGCTGGTTAAAGCTGATGCAGGCAATATATCTGCTCTCATTCTATCAGACTTGAGTGCAGTATTTTATACCATAGACAGGATTCTTATGAATCATCTTAGGAAATAGTTGGGCCTCTACAGTAATGTCCTAAATTGTTTTCAGTCTTATTTAACACATAGGAAATTTTTTGTTAGTTATGGTGATAACAAATATCAAGGATCCATGATATTTTATATTGGGTAGCACACGGATCTATTCTGAACTCACTATGATTTTCAAATTACATGCTCCCGTTAGGCCAGATTATCTCAAAACACAACGTGAGCACAGTTATGCAGACAACAAACAGATTTACTTATCTATAGCACCCGTTGTCTGTCTTGTATTTCTGAATGGATGAAATGTAATTTTCTCAAGCTCAAGGAAAAAAACATACACTTTAGTTGTTGGGAATAATGGAAATAGTGAAGATCTTAGAAATAAACTTGACCTCTTGGCGCTCAAAGTCATGGCGGAAGTTAAGAACCTAGGTGTGTCATGGACTCTGATCTAAACTTTAAATCACATATTAACTATATTATTGAACTTCATTTTTTCACTTAAGAAATATTGCAAAAAATTAGACCTCTTATAACACTGCAAGACACTGAAAAATTAATTCACATTTTTTATTTTAAGCTGAATAGATTACTGTAATGCTCTCCTATCAGGACTACCTAAGAAAGACATCAACCAGTTGAAGACAGTTCAAAATGCAGCAGCTAGAATATTAACCAGCAAAAGAAAATATGAGCACATCTCACTGTTTTAAGGATCATTACACTGGTTACCTTTGTCCTTTAGAATAGATTTTAAAATAATGCTGATGGTATATAAAGTTCTGAATAATCTTGCTCAACTGTATATTTTGGAGTGCCTGTCCCCTTACATTCAAAGTCGTAACCTCAGGTCGCCTAACACGGTTTACTTATTATATCCAGAGCTAAGCATAAAAGAAGTGGAGAGGCAGTTTTTTGCTGTTATGCTCCAAAAATTTGGAATTCTTTACCAATAGAAATACGCCAGGCTAATACCATTGACCAATTTAAAAAACTATTAAAAACCCACTTTTTCAATTTGGCCTTTTCTAAATTCATTTCTGTTCTACTTCTAATAGATAATATGACATTTTATGCCACCACCACCTGAAGTAGATTGTCTAATTGTCTATGAGACCAAGTGCATCAAATTGACTAAAATGAAGACTGAAAAATAATAAGACTGACTTTAGCACCTTTATGTTAGGTAGAATGCCCAGTGGGGGCAGCACGGCCTTTGGGCCAGGAACCCCTGCAGATATTGCCCCCCCCCCCCCCCCAGTGTCTCACCCCTGGAGTTTTTTTTTGTTTGTTTTTTCTGTCCTCCCTGGCCAACTGACCATGGGATTGGATGTATATTAATGGACTTAAAAAACAGATTAAGATTCTACTACTTGTATGGTATATTTGTGTTATGTAAGCATATATTGATTCTTTATAAATTATTTTTTATATATTATTTATTTAGTTATACATAACTATTTCTAATGTGCTGCTTTTTCTGTAACATTTCTTTTATATTGTGTAAATAACTTTGAGCTACGTTCCTTAAAAGAAAATGTGCTATAGAAATAACAATGTTGTTGTTATTAAGCACTTAAGCTTCAGTCCAGTTTTTGTTCAGAATTGTTTAAAACTGGCCTAAAAATAGAGTTGGGTCATCTAAGATGGTGCCTAAATTCATACTTATTAAATAATTTCCATATGTACAGAAGTCTAATGGCAGTCACTGCTGTCTACAATTTGACATGTTATCCTGGAGGGTTTTGCTCTGTGATCAATTCCGTTTTTACTTCCATATTTTTATTTGCATGCTAAAGATACCACTCAGCTGCATTTATCAATAAAAACTGCTTGATACTCCTTCTGTTGTGTCGTTAGGTAACTGCTTTAGCGAAGGTAAACACAAAATAAGTGAACTTTACTTGTCTCTAAATTCAGAAAATAACACAAGTTAATTTTAGTGGTTGGAAATTCTACATATATGAAAAACAATACTGTGAAATTTTAATTTGAATAGAATGAACTTTAGGTCTGCTTAATCCTCAAAAAAGATATATTTTCTTTGACACTGTTGACATATTTCACCAATATCAAAGTTCCACTTTCTCCAGTTCAGACATATAATAAAATTAAGGTAATTTCTTGATATGCAGGATACGGAATTGATTCATTTGTATCAAAGAGAACTGTAATACTTTAATATCAGATAGTTCAAACTGTTTTACTACTACCCTCCAGTGACAGTAGCACAAAAGATTGCAGTGGAGACCTTAAGTAGAACTAGTTTGTATGACTGCAGAACCACCACTTTTATATGTTTACATTATCTTCCACTAAAGTTTAAAGTCAATTTTAAAATTCTTAATTGCAAATATAAAGTTATGAATGTCTTTGCTCTCATTCGTCCTGCAGAATATAGAACATCCATATTCAAACTATAATATCCAAAATGTAGCATTTATTGTTGTTTGAAGGAAACATAAAACCATTGTAGAAAAAACAGCCTTTACTTATAGAGCACTAAACTCTGATTTTTCAAATTGCCAGTATTAGCAATGCCTTTCAGTCTTAGCATTTAAATTCAGACATTCATTATTAGAGTTTAGTATACTCCAATTAGAGCTTTTAGGTGCACTGCTAATAGTGTGGTGTGTTTATTTTTTTAAAATAATTCAGTCTACAATTGCAATTGACTACTAAATACTGTCAACATTTGTTCTGTGGATTAGGAGGAAGAATATTATTAATAGTGTCTTGTAGGACATGCTGACAGTGTATGATACTATTGCGGTGTGCCTTTCTTAAAATTAGGTTGTCTATATAGGGTGGGCTTCAACCTCTTCCTAGAATGCATTTTCTCTCCTCTCTTGATTTTGATTTTAATTAACAGTTAGATGCAGCCAAGGCTAGAAAAGTGTCCCGTTTGAGGGCCTGAAGCTACAATGCAAAGAGATGACACCTAACTGGTTCAAGTTTACATACCAGTGAGTTCCACAAAAGCTGACTGCTATATGGGGATAAAGGTACACAGCTCAATATAACAAAGTGTTAATGTATCCAATCCACTTGGTCACAAATTTTTCATCTAGCCCTCTTCAAAATTCAGCCTGCTCAGTGGAGTGATTTCCAGAACCTGAAGTGAACTTCCTGCACTTGGTTTTTGGAGGTAAGTTTAATTAAACTTTTGAATTTATTCCGAAAATATGTCCATGTTCTTTTGACAGTTAGTCCAAAATCTAATAGTGCATAAAAACGACTAATAGGCCAGGGCTTCAATTTCATTGCACGGGATTGAAGGAACTACTCCAATTATGTAAAAATCCAGCAAGACTTATCTTAATAAAGCTAGAAAATCCTGCTTCTCCTTCAAGTCAAAAAAGGGTCTTTGTTATTGCCATTTTTATCCAAGTATAGAGTTAGTTCAGAAATAAAAATGCACAATTCGTGAGAATGTGACGATATGATCAGTCAGGGTCAAGTTTATTGTAATGTGTACGTAGTACAAAGAGTATATACAGAAGTACAATGAAATTCTGACTAGCATGATTCCTTGTTTGTACAGGGGAAGACCACACACTATGTTTAGTTCAGAAAGTTTTCTCCCTAGGGAGTCTTATTTAGTGATCACACCTATGCTTTATTAGGAAGTGCCCCATGAGGCATTTCTGGGACTTGGCTTAGATATGAATATTTGCTACCCAAGATGGGTCAGTTTTGGGTTAACCAAGTTGTTCCCCCATGGTGCAAATGAAATTTCAGCATTGTAGGAACTAATTAGCCTACCACATACCTTTCAGTGCTTCAGATTTAGTTGACTATCATATCAGTGTTGCTGCTTAAGTACAGAAAGCTATACTTAAAAGGCTTTCAATAATCAAAAGTGAGCTTTCTCATTTTTTCAGGTATATCATGCATCTTAAAAAGAAAACACAGCCAAGACAATAATTTTCTCTGTTACAAAATGTGCAACTGATCCATTTAGTGTTCAAATTTATGTAGCTCACATTCTCATTCTTTTTACTTATATAGCCTGTGAAATATTAGGCTATGTACAGTAGCTACATACAGAAGCTTATATACAACCTCTCCTCAGTTTAGTTTATTTATGTAATGGCAAACTATTCATTTTACATATGAATATTTTTATTTTTATTGGAAGTTTGGAACAAAAATATTTAAAATGATTGTTACACCTTACTAACAGTTATTTTGAGAATAAACAGTGAACTTCACAATTGTCACTTCCATAGCAAATGAAATACAATGGTGCTGCCAGTATTGACTATGTGTAATTAAACAAGTAGAAGGACAAAACATATCTTAATAGCAATGTCTTAATGTGTCAAAAATGCAAAGGGTTTTGATATGTGCGATGTATAGGGAAGCTACTGCACCAAGTCCTTCAAACTCCAACTTTTGGTTCACTACTTTTCTGATGCAGTTGAGTACTTCAGAATTTAAGAAACTCTGTGAAATGCAAATATGTTCAAGAGTGTTCACTAGCCACTTGTGAAAAACTCAGTACCTGGTTTACTGGAGACAACAGTCTGGATTCTACGGTGCAGATTTGTGAAATCACAATGGAAGCTGAACACGCGGTGACACTCAAGTTCATCCCAGCCAGCTATCAAAACCTTAAAATTATTAAAATCATAAACAATATATGTTAATTTGGAGATTTTTTTAATGTGTTTACTAATCATGTATATTATTATACTATCCTATTACAATGGATTGAGCCTTTTTATTAATAGTCTATATGACTGAGGTTTAGGTTACTAAAGTAAAAAACTATGTGATAAATTATCAACTCAAATGGATATACAAATCATTTCTGCAATTCTCCTACTGCATAGAGAAAAAAATGCTTAAGTTTTATGAAAAAAAAAAAGAAATTTGTGCAAACACGATTTTACCTTCAAAAATGCTCCATAACTTGCAAATCCTAGACATTCTGGAACATGGGAACATTTACCAATTAGAAAACATGGAACCTAAAAGAATATAGCCAGAGTTAGGAAATGAATAAATCTAAAGTTTAACTCCATAAAGAATGTTTTACTTCACCCAACAGCCATGAATAAGTAAGCCCGAGTTTTTCATTATATCCTCATTTGGTAAAAATCTGCATATTTCTCTATCCATCTCTCTATAACCATATTCCACTTATTCATCTGGGAGTCAGACATTGCTGTGATATTGTTTGGAACAAGTCAAGAATGACCACTATGATGCCATTCTATAGCTTTGCATATTCATGCAAAAGCTAATACTCACTGACAGGCCAATTTAGAGATACCATTTTCTTTACCATATCTTTTAGACTTTTGAAGGAAAAAAAAAACACACACACAGATAGTCATATCCTATGTGTAGCTCCCGAGTTCAATGTGTAAAGCACAGCTACTTGTATTTAAAGTTGTGAGGCAGCAGTGCTAGCTAATGTGTCATAATGCAGTCTAGTAGATTCCAACAACAGTGAATAATTAAAGAAAGAAAAGGGAATATGCTTAAGATCTACCGGTATGTGTATTTACAATTAGCTTAAAACTGGAAAATTAATGTAAATATAGTAAATATATTTAGAGCTTTAGAATCCAGGAGGAGAAATTGTATCTAGTAATTTTCAACCTGTTTTGCCAAATATGAGGCAGTCAGTGTTGTGTTATGGACAAGCACAAATAAACATAAAACAACCACAGGCAATTCGAGACACTAACAAATCTAACTGCTTGTAATAACTTTGAGAGTAGATATGGAAAACAGAAAAATTGCTAGAAAAAATGCTAGCCAAGTGCAAACATACATTTTAATGGGTTACTACAATGCAGTAAATGATAAGACTGTACCTTAAACAGCTGACTACTAATAAATTTCAGCCTTTCCTTTGTAGGAAGTAAAAGAGTACATCTCTTAAACAACAACCCTAGGGAAAAACAAATAAATTATTTAAACATAGGCAGTTTGTTTTACATAGTGTAATGTACAAAAAACAGCTGAAGAGTACAGTCTACCAGGTTATCAGAGTTAATACTAGAGGTTACAGATCTTTCAAAAAAAGTGTAAATATACTGCATATTTGGGATAATCAATATCTTTTTTCTTTAAATATTGTATCATAGTAAATATTATTTGAAATGAGAGGAAGAAAATTAATTAGAATGTTCATAATATTAGAAAATACTACAAGTTAAGATAAACACATGGCATGGAAAAATAAAGCAAGTTCAATCATACCAACTGATCTGTAGTACTCAAGGTGCTCTTCCAGATCGGATGTATTGTATTGGTGAAGACTGCCGAGTGCCATTCTATTTCTCTTAACCAGCTTGGAAATATTCTGCACAATGTAGCTGTTTATCACCTTAGAGACCATGCTCAAAATGCTGATTTCTTTTACTGAACCAATATTGATTAAAAAATGCAAAAGAAAAAATAAAAATGGGCGTTAGCATGCAACACATATTTACTCAAACAAAAAAAAACAAACAAATATTCAGTTATTAATATCACAGAGTTGTTTATTCAGGAGAAGATAGTTCTACTTGATATGCCCGAGTTTAAGCCAGTTCATGTTGAGAAGTCCAAAATATAGATTTCACTTGATAATTTTGATATATATTCACAGCAATTTGATACTCACTTGTACACATGCATTTGAATGTGCAATTACCACAATGCTTTTTCTAGATCTTTCTTTTTAAATCCTTCTAATTTCAATCACAATATATAATAGTTATCAGCAAAAGGAATATAATCAGTTCAGCCATAAGAGTACTTACATGACAAGTACTGCAAAATGCTGTAGAAGACATCAAAGGGTAGGTTGCTAAAATCATGCTGAAAAAAAGTTATACCACTGGGGAGTGCATAATTTTGAGGTCTCCTTCTGCGGAGGTGTTTATTAGTGGATAACACTGGGGATAAATCCAAATCTTTCACAGTGGGCTTACTTGAGTTTCTGTGTACCACTATGGTGTTTATTGATTGTGGCATCAACACAGCACATTTTATTGGTTCTGTGTCAGCTGTGATGCTAGGCTGCATGTCCATTAATGTGGAAACGCTTAAGTCAGTCTCTCTAAACATAGTCTGAACTTTGCCTTTCTTCATCTCCATAGAGTTTTTTGGGCCTGTGTCCTTCTTGGAAGAGTTGCTCGAGTCTGAATCCATCTTGTATTTCATCCAGAGACGAAAAACAAATTAATATTTTTCATGTTCTATGATGAATTAGAATTTACTCAGGGTAAAAAAAAAGCAAAAGCAAATTAAACATGGTAAATTTATCAAATATAAATGAGAAAATTAAAAAAAAATGAATATATGTAAATATCTAAAATGACCTTTACAAACATCACGTTATACTCTACCACACTGTATCATTCTATATATATATACATATATTATATGGGTGTTATGATTTATTTAACATTGTGCCACTCTGATTGACTGATAACTACAAATCAAAGCCAGATCCAGTAAATTTCAAACATCCTGGGCTCAAATCTGGTGGCTTGTAATTTACCATATGGATTTTGCAGTTCTCCCTGTGTATACGAGGATTCTCCTCCCACACCCCCAAAGTTGTACTAGTTAAGCTGGCTGGCAAACTGGTCCAGTAATAGATGCCCAGTGCTAAGCTACAACACAGGAACGGCATAAGCAGGTTTGAGATCATGTATTATTGTATTTTTAAACAATTTTAATTAATGCAGTTTTTCTTTGCCCTATTGTGTGGTTAATTGCATGACTGCAAAATCTTACTGCATTTACATAACATAACATTTTCAAATTTGCCTAATCAAATTTAGGTTTATTGCCAGAGGCATATTAAGATTCAATGATGCCCCTAGGCAAAAGAACCTCTGCTGACCCCATTAACACACACAAAAGCACTCACAGACAGAAACAAATCATATGCAATATACTATACATCAAAAAATGTAACAAGGGAAACAAACTTCCAAAAGACAGACACACGTGACCTATATCCATTTTCTGAAATTCCAAGTGGGACTCAAGGAGTGAGTTGTTATTAGAATCTGTGCCATCAATCGCAATCGTTAATGATTTGTGAATCAATATTTTGATGTTTTTTCCAACATACACACATTTTAGAAAATAGCCAAACCATAGCATAAGTTTAATTCTTTTAAACTATCTCATTTGGCTTCCTGCCTTACGCCCTATGGTTGATGGGGGTAGGCTCCAGTTTCCCCACCATCCTGTTCAATATAATGTGGGTTTAAAAGATGGATGGATGGATGTCTTTTTAACAATTTTGCTGCTACCCCAAAAAATACAATTTTAATTAAAATGGCAAATGCAGAAGTGCAGATGCTGCCACCAAAATGCTTGTGGAGCTTGAATCTGGTATTTTGTGTTTAGATTTTTTTGGTGAGTGTGAACCCCAGATTCTAGTGTCCCTTGGCATTCACCCGATTGTCCATGTGAATAACCCAGCTGTGCATGGAGCCTATCCTGACATCAGTGTGTGCAAAGTAGGACCTAACCATGGATAGGATTCCAGTCCATTGCAGGGCCAATTACATACGGTACATACAAACACACACACTGTACACACACACATACAAATATATACTTATGTACTGTATATGCATACACACACACACACACACACACACACATCTTATATATAAACGTCTACGCGTGGATGTGTGTGTGTCTGTCCAGCTCGGAAGTGAGACATGGAGTCAAGGTAAGGGCTCCACCTCTGAGGAAACAGAAAACATGCTTAGCTGCTAATAACACAAGCGATGTGAGCACATCAGCAAAATGAAACCTCCGAAGAAAGACAAAGTTGCTTAGCCACTAACATCGGCAAAACAGTATCCCTTTTACTTTTCCTCCAGCTGCTAATGCACAAACGATGTGAGCACGTCAGCAAAATGAATCCTCCTAGGAGGGAGTTGCCCTGAGTAGTTCCTTTCGATTACCTGACATCTCTACATTTCAATTTTTTTTCTGACAATTTCAATAGTTTATAGGACCCCTGGGCTTTTTGCATTATGGGCTTACAGAGCTAGTGTATGTATATTATATATACAGTGTATATATATATATATATATATATATATATATATATATATATATATATATATATATATATATATATATATATATATATATGGAAGAGAAGGTCTGTGATACGGTTTGCATATTTGCAGTTGGAGATCCATGAAGGGAGAAAAAACGAATCACGTATCATAAAATAGTTTTATTCCTGAGCTTTCAACCCCTGTCAGGGGTCTTCTTCAGAGGATAATGCTTAGACTTACAAGAATCAAAGGCAATATATAGCAACACATTCAGTGGGGGGTGGGGGGGTGGAGGTGACTAAGTCAGTATGATCAAGGGGGGGGGGGGGGTGTTGTATAGTTTAATTATTGTGTACATGTCCTTCTTAAGTTGGCATATGCTGGATTTATGTCCAAGTGTCTGTTGATGGCGTTTTCATCTGATAGCCAAGACTCGGCCAACTCTCTGGCACTTTTAGTACTGGCCTTAAATTTTACTTCTACATTGTCCCAGTTGAATGTGTGTCCTGTCGATTTAGTATGTGCATATATCAAAGATAGTGCGTCCTTTCTTCTGACGGCGTTGCGATGTTCCTGTACACGTGTTGAAATTCTTTTTGACGTTTGTCCTATGTATACTGCTGAGCAAGAATTGCATAGAATACTATAAACTGCGTTTCGTGTTTCGGCTGTCGATTTCTTGTTTTTAGCATTAAACAGGACCATGCGCAGATTGTTCGTGGGTTTATGTGCTATTCTGATGCCCCACTTGGTCAGGGTGCGTGCCGTGCCTTCTGACACATTATGGTGATACGGGAATGAATGCCAGGTGGGGTGGGGGTTCTGATTTAAGTCGATTGTATGCTGATTCCTTTGGCGTCTGCTGTGTAGACTCCGATTAATGAATGTTTTTGAGTATCCGTTCGAGGTGAAAAGTTGGAAGAGATAGCGTCTCTCATTAATTTTTGTTTCCTTGGTATTACAATGCGTGTGGACTTGTTTAAATAGGGTTTTCACGCAGCTCCGTTTATGAGATACCGGGTGGTTGCTGGCGAAGTGTAGAATCTTGTCTGCGTAGCATTGTTTGCGGTAAACACTTGTGGTCAGGGTGGCGTCACTATTTCTTTTGATGTAAATGTCCAGGAAGTTATCTGGACTCCTAGCTGAATTGGTAACGCAACGATTTGAAAACATAGCTTTATCCCAGATTACACCCAAAATTTGGATACGCTATGTAGACGACACATTCGTCATATTAAGAAAGAACCAGCTGAATGAGTTCTACAATCATATTAACACAATATTCCCTGCAATCCAGTTCACAATGGAAAAAGAAAACAATCGACACATCAACTTCCTGGACATTTACATCAAAAGAAATAGTGACGCCACCCTGACCACAAGTCTTTACCACTAACAATGCTACGCAGACAAAATTCTACACTTCGCCAGCAACCACCCGGTATCTCATAAACGGAGCTGCGTGAAAACCCTATTTAAACGAGTCCACACGCATTGTAATACCAAGGAAACAAAAATTAATGAGAGACGCTATCTCTTCCAACTTTTCACCTCGAACGGATACTCAAAAACATTCATTAATCGGAGTCTACACAGCAGACGCCAAAGGAATCAGCATACAATCGACTTAAATCAGAACCCCCACCCCACCTGGCATTCACTCCCGTATCACCATAATGTGTCAGAAGGCACGGCACGCACCCTGACCAAGTGGGGCATCAGAATAGCACATAAACCCACAAACAATCTGCGCATGGTCCTGTTTAATGCTAAAAACAAGAAATCGACAGCCGAAACACGAAACGCAGTTTATAGTATTCCATGCAATTCTTGCTCAGCGGTATACATAGGACAAACGTCAAAAAGAATTTCAACACGTGTACAGGAACATCGCAACGCCGTCAGAAGAAAGGACGCACTATCTTTGATATATGCACATACTAAATCGACAGGACACACATTCAACTGGGACAACGTAAAAGTAAAATTTAAGGCCAGTACTAAAAGTGCCAGAGAGTTGGCCGAGTCTTGGCTATCAGATGAAAACGCCATCAACAGACACTTGGACATAAATCCAGCATATGCCAACTTAAGAAGGACATGTACACAATAATTAAACTATACAACACCCCCCCCCCCCCACCTTGATCATACTGACTTAGTATACACTGTATATATATATATACAGTGCATCCGGAAAGTATTCACAGCGCATCACTTTTTCCACATTTTGTTATGTTACAGCCTTATTCCAAACTGGATTAAATTCATTTTTTTCCTCAGAATTCTACACACAACACCCCCTAATGACGTCGTGAAAAAAGTTTACTTGAGGTTTTTGCAAATTTATTAAATATAAAAAAACTGAGAAATCACATGTACATAAGTATTCACAGCCTTTGCTCAATACTTTGTCAATGCACCTTTGGCAGCAATTACAGCCTCAAGTCTTTTTGAATATGATGCCACAAGCTTGGCACATCTATCCTTGGCCAGTTTAGCCCATTCCTCTTTGCAGCACCTCTCAAGCTCCATCAGGTTGGAAGGGAAGCGTCGGTGCACAGCCATTTTAAGATCTCTCCAGAGATGTTCAATCGGATTCAAGTCTGGGCTCTGGCTGGGCCACTCAAGGACATTCACAAAGTTGTCCTGAAGCCACTCCTTTGATATCTTGGCTGTGTGCTTAGGGTCGTTGTCCTGCTGAAAGATGAACCGTCACCCCAGTCTGAGGTCAAGAGCGCTCTGGAGCAGGTTTTCATCCAGGATGTCTCTGTACATTGCTGCAGTCATCTTTCCCTTTATCCTGACTAGTCTCCCAGTCCCTGCCGCTGAAAAACATCCCCACAGCATGATGCTGCCACCACCATGCTTCACTGCAGGGATGGTATTGGCCTCGTGATGAGCGGTGCCTGGCTTCCTCCAAACGTGACACCTGGCATTCACACCAAAGAGTTCAATCTTTGTCTCATCAGACCAGAGAATTTTCTTTCTCATGGTCTGAGAGTCCTTCAGGTGCCTTTTGGCAAACTCCAGGCGGGCTGCCATGTGCCTTTTACTAAGGAGTGGCTTCCGTCTGGCC
>NC_041407.2:31938894-32098894 GCF_900747795.2 Erpetoichthys calabaricus
AGTTGTCTGCGGTGGGTTGGCACCCTGCCCAGGATGGGTTCCCTGCCTTGTGCCCTGTGTTGGCTGGGATAGGCTCCAGCAGACCCCCGTGACCCTGTGTTTGGATTCAGCGGGTTGGAAAATGGATGGATGGATGGATATTTAGTTGTGTCTTTTTCAATTATAGATGTGCTATTGTTTCAGAAAAATATCAGGGAGAACAGCAGTGAAGAATTTTTTCCCTACACCTCTTCAGTAGAGACAGAAACAGATTTGGAGGAGCACCAGAATTGTATTTCTATGCTACTTTTTCATGAGAAGAATAAATATTTGATTAACTGTTTTCGGAAAACAAAAGGGAGGCATTGTAGCAGAAAAAAGGACATCAATGCATACCTTTCCATTTTAATATTTTCTGTGTGAGTTTGACTGTTCTGGGTGTGCTTTTCTGGATACTCAGTATCCTGTACTGCACTTGTAGACAAGAGAACAATGAGATAATTATTATTAAATACACTGTATTTTAAGAATTTATAAGTAAAAACTTTCTCTTTAGAAATAGATATGTGTTAAAGACTTTAAGCATGTTAACAATTTTAGGACCTTAGAATTATTTCAAAAATATAGGTATAACATTATGACATTATCTCTGTGCTAATAGGTTTAAATATAAATAGTTTGGATGACTGCGGTGGGTTGGCACCCTGCCCGGGATTGTTTCCTGCCTTGTGCCCTGTGTTGGCTGGGATTGGCTCCAGCAGACCCCCGTGACCCTGTGTTTGGATTCAGCGGGTTGGAAAATGGATGGATGGATGGATAGTTTGGATGATATGTAAATTAATTTATTGTATTAAATCCTTATTCTGTCACTTTTAGTCAGTTGGTTGAAGTGATGTGGTAGAGTACACTGAAACCAATCTCTGTATGTATGTATGTATGTGTATATATATATATATATATATGTGTGTATAGTTTACTGTCAAATAATGCAAAGAGTATGCAACATGTGTTTTGCCCTCATTCCCCTCTCGGGGAATCGAACCTCGGACGTCAGCGTCAAAGACGAAGCCCCTTTACGCCGTGCCACGGTGTGTGGTTCGATGCCCCGAGAGGGGAGCAGTAGAGTGTGTACGGCTGATGAGCCTAAATGAGGGCGAAACACATGACACATTCTGTTTGCATTATCTGACAGTAAACTATGCAACATTCCATGATCTGCTTCTCGCAACTGAAAGAGGGCACCGTGGCGGATGTTTGCAGAATGGCAGACCAACCACAAGCATTACCTGGTAGGTAACCACGCACACAATTCAGGTCGTCGAGACTCAGACTACGAATGCAATGAATGTATATATATGTGTGTGTATATATATTGTGGCGAGCGGCTGCGTGTGGTACCCAGCCGGGATGCCTGGAAGGACCGAAGGACGGAGTACGCCTCCTCCGGACCACGAAGGAGCGACCGCCCTAGTAGCTATGGGGAAAGGAGCATGGAAGCTCAACCCTATAGGGGCCCGTGGTCACCGCCAGGGGGTGCCCAGATGCCTGGAGAGCCCTGGTCCTCAGCACTTCTGCCACACCCGGAAGTGCCTGGGGGGACAAAGATGAGGGACACCCGGAGTGCTTCCAGGTGCACAGCCGGCACTTCCGCCACACCAGGGAGTGCCAGCAGAAGCTCACTGGGAGGCACCTGGAGCACGTCCAGGTGAATGTAAAAGGGGCCGCCTCCCTCCATTCAATGGCTGGAGTCGGCTGGGAGAGGACGGAGCTCGGAGGAGAGGTGTGGAGGCGGTCAAGAAGAGTGAAAGGCAATGAGAGAGGCCAGGACTTGAAGGGTAATTAGTACGGGAGTACTGGGTTCTGTGCACTGTAATTATGAATAAGCGTGTGTTGCTGGTTGAACATTTGGTGTCCACCTGTTTGGGCCAGCTTCCACAATATATATATATATATATATATATATATATATATATATATATATAATGTATCTACGTATATATATATATATATATATATATATATATATATATATATATATATATATATATATATATATATATATATATATGTATCTATGTGTGTGTGAGTGTATGTATATATATATATATATTTTTCATAAAAAATCTGTTCTTCTTTACAACTTGGATTGGGGAAATTTAATTTCCATACATGTTTGATATTCTCTTCTATACAGCCTTTTGTTTTGTTCTGCCTAATGTACTGACATTTGTATGTGTTCCAGTTCACCTGTAAAAGTTACATGATAATAAATTCTTGTGAGATTCATGAGGTATATAGATATACTTAAAATCATTATCCTACCTTTTTAACATACTGGTAGAGCTCTTTGTTGTCTGAAATATTTTCCGAGCTGGGGTTGCCTAGCCGATGAAGTATGGTATACAGTGCATCTTTGTATAACGGCATCATCTACATTGAAAATACAAGGATAAAAAGATTATGAGTTTATATACCTGAAAAAGTAAATGTAATTAGAAAATTGCATTATATTATACAAATTTCAAGTCATATGAGTGGGACAGTGTGATTTGGCTCCATGCTCCCACTTCCCTTTGTGAGCCTCTTGAACTCAAACTGTCGATAGCCGTAAATGAGATGAGCTAGGCAAATGTTGACACACACTTACAGCAAGAGATAGGTGTAAAAAGTGTTCAAAACAAAGTCCAAACAGTGCTCAAATAAATAGTACAGTGCAAAAGTTCTTCAATAAATAAATAAATAATCCAATAAAACCAAGGTGATTAGTGCGGAGGTTAAAATCCAATAAATAATCCTTTAGAAAAGAGTGTGGTTAAAATCCAAGAGACAGGTCCTTTTAAAACAAACTCATAAACCCTAATGCTTCCATCCAAAATCTGGCATCTTCTGGATCCCTAGGAAAACTTCTTTTGTTTCCCACTACCCCACAGTTATACAGCCGGGAACCAATCTGCCCCTAAAACATTAATTACTCATTTCTTCTTAGGGCCCTGACCACTTGCCTCCACTTCTCCATGATGGCTGAGTGTAAACTACTTTCACCTTCTGTTTGGCTTCTCTCTTTCTTCTATTTATATTCTGTTTTCTTTCCCATTTTTGTAATGCAAACCTCTCTTATATTACCTTGCCAAATTAGGTGCAGATATGACCCTCAACCCTCCCCAAAGATAGAATGCAGCGTCCAATTGATCTTCCTGCTTTTGCACGTGAGTGTGTGATCGGCCAAGCACTGCAATTTGCTCCAGAGTAGCACCATCAGGCACACACCTGCACCCATTCCGAGTGCGATTATTTATTAAAATCCACACAGCACCATGTAACACTAATCACAATGAGAAAAAACATATTAATTTAAACCATGTAGAAATGTTTGCATGCTGTTTCTATATTTTTTGCCAAATTGTAGAAGCACAAGTAACATTCCACATATAGAGTAACATCTTTAATAACGTATATCAAAACTGGTATGCTTGACTTGCATAGTTTAGCATTCTTGAAAGCTAATGACCAAAATGTAATGAGTGAAGAAAAAAAAAAATATTAGGAAGCTGAAATTGTATGATGGGTCCATGTAGCTTGAGAAAACATGCAAAATTTTTATTTTTCCAGTGAAAACAGGTCATAATGCTACATTTCACAGTTCAATTGTGTTGTAACTATGATTGAAACAACCTTCCCCAAACACTAATTTTTAAATTGATTATGAGATGAAGAATGAGCAAACTCTTAAACAGGAAGGGGTCAAGTTTGGAAGATGAAATTCAAAGACAAGTTCCAAAAATCAAAGTTAAAATTTATACAATAAAGTCCTAATATCACTAAGAATCTTCAGCCCTAACTACTCTAAACATACAAACAACAATTAAGTATTTATATCCATATACTTAGACACCAGTATTCTCATGCCACCATCTTATATGATGTCACATTCTGGCAGTACCACAATTACATTGTACCTGTCATGTTTTAGCCAGGGTTAAAAGCAGTGTATTTTGTTCTTTCTGTTGCTAAATGTATTTATTGTGTATATTAACTTTTCTGTCCTTTCCATGGCATACAGCTGGAGGACCACCCTCAGCCTGTATTTTCTAGGCAGCAGGTTAAGTTCTTCAAATTGGCATTGAGTGTTGCTGAATGAAGTTTCATTATTTTTTAATCAATTATTGGATCCTTTTACTTTTCAACTTTTCTTAATCTGTTTTTGTGGATTCTTGATGACTGGAGAGTGGATTAGATTTTGTTTGTCCTGATTTGCCTTTAAGACACACTCTTTTTGGTCCTTTTTGATATTTTATTATCCTTTCCTTTTTAACAATTCTTTACCGCTTTAAAAAAAAGCCAGAGTTTTTCCACTATTTTCTCTCTCTTTGTTAATTTTTGGTACTGAAGATTGTAAGGATTGTTTTATTTCTGGACTTTCCCCAGTAGTATAAAACGGTACCAATATTGATCAAAAAATTTGATAAGTGTAAGTCCCACTCCCTTATATTACCTGTACCCACGTAATTGTGAATTTCCCATTGGGATTAATAAAGTATCTATCTATCTATCTATCTATCTATCTATCTATCTATCTATCTATCTATCTATCTATCTATCTATCTATCTATCTATCTATCTATCTATCTATCTATCTATCTATCTATCTATCTAGCCTAGTTAGAGTTCCACCCTCTAGTTTCTACCTGCTGTGTGCAGTTTGATAGGCATCGTGAATTTTGTCTGTTGTCCGAATGGAAGTGGGCGGCTATCTTGGCTGTAGTCTGACAGGAACGGCCACCGTAGTCATAGTCCGAAAACGGGCAGCCAGTTTTGGAAGCCAAGGAGGACCTTGGGCCTTTAAGGAAGTAATTTCCTTACTGAGGTGGAGCAAGCATCCTAGTCCTAGGTGACTGCAGAACATGCATGCACTGACAATACAGAGAGCATGAGTGACAAGCCCAAAGAAAGGATGTACAAGAAGACTTTAAAGAGAATCTACTACACTCCAAAGGAGCCTGCCAGTTTTATTTGCATTAGCAGCCCCTTGAGAAATTTATCAGGTCGTGGAGAAAATGTCAAGTGAAAAAATGTGTTGGAATGGATGAGTGGACAATATATCTACAGTGTGCACAAACCTTATTACTTATTACTCTTATTACTCAAAATTTCCAAGTGGTCTCATACGTTTCAGGAGACGGATGTCTAAGACGGAACTCCATTAGTAGGATCTCGAGGTATCCTGTATTTACTCAACCCAAGGGGTTTCAATTACAGCATATATAATCACTACTTTCAGGTGGGGGGGGGGGGCATAAAGGAGTTAAAGAACAGTATGAAAGAGCTAAAGAATAATTTAAAGAAGGTTACAAATTATACAAATGATACAAGGAAAGATATACAGGACATACACAAAACAAACGAGAAGCTGCTTCAGGATATTAAAGAGCAGGAGAAATGTTTAGGTAGTCGCTTTGAAGCAACCTTTAAAGGGATACTAGAAAAAAATTGAGGAAAAAATCAAGGAAAAATACAAGACGATGTGTCTAAGTTTGAGAATAAATTTAAAGCACTTGGTGCTTAGACTCATATTGAAATAGTTGAAAAACTGGCATCTACGGAAAATCAACACCTGCAAATTTTGAATGCAAGGTATTCTGAGACAGACTAGCTACACTGGAAGATGGATACAGAAGGAAAAATATCAGAATTGAAGGTCTCCCTGAAAACTATGGTCTCTTGAATGGAGTAAGGCAGCTCCTTTTATTCAGCACCTGAGAGTGCTCCAGGTGGCTCATTATAATTAGCTGGAACCACTCCCAGGTGTGGTGGAAATCGAGTATAGGACTCTGCAGCTCCCCCTGGCGGCCTCCATGGAACCCAATAGGGCTGCAGCAAACTGTAGCTACCAGCGTGCCCTTCAGGAATCCATGGTGATACAGCCACTCAGGAGGGCTGCCCCCTAGCATGCATGGGAGGAAATATTTTGCAGGTGCTCTCACCCCCCTAGACCTTCCATCCAGTTGGTATCCTGGTATTGCCTGAGGCTTCCCGTCACTATATATATATATATATATATATATATATATATATATATATATATATATATATATATATATATATACATCCATCCATCCATTATCCAACCCGCTGAATCCAAACACAGGGTCACGGGGGTCTGCTGGAGCCAATCCCAGCCAACACAGGGCACAAGGCAGGAACCAATCCCGGGCAGAGTGCCAACCCACCGCAGTATATATATATATATATACACAGTTAGGATATAGCGGGTTGGATAATGGATGGATGGATATATATATATATATATATATATATATATATATATATATATATATATATATATATAGTAGCAAAATACCCGCACTTCACAGCAGCAAAGTACTGCTTTAAAATTTTTATTAAGAAGAAAAGTAAACCTTTTTAAACTGAGGGAAACTATACCAATAAGTAATTGTTAAGGATCTCTTTGTATACCATGTTGTCAGTTCGGCCCTCCGGTTGTAATATGACCAAGCTGTGCGCTGAGCTTACTCTTGAGCATGCAACGTATAGTTGGCCATGTGAAAAACAATCTTGCCTCAAATCAATGCCAACCTTTTGTAGGGTCTGTCCCTGAGACTTCTTAATTGTCATTGTGAAGCAGAGCCTTACTGGAAATTGGAGGCATTTGAATTGAAATGGGTTTCATCGATAACTTCGCATCCAGCTTTTGAGAGTTTAAACATTCATAAACATCAAAGTGTCCACTACTCAAATCGTCACCTGTGAATCTAAGATGTTTAAGAGGCATTGGCGGTTGTCCAAAGGTGTAAAATATTTGGCCATTTCGGTACACTTGAAAGTGACAACCGAACAATTCAGCGGCAGCCATCAACTCACATGCAGAACCATAGGTGAAGGGCTTAAGCATTTCACTCTTCTAGTGCTCCTGTGTAGTATAATTATCTCCTGTACCATCATCAGTCCACACCTTGAACCTGTCCCAGTCATTCAGTACATAAGACACAATGTTCCTCCGGATATCAAGAGTGAGCCTGATATGGCCGTGCAATATGTAACACAGAGAATGGAAAAGGCAGGCGCCATCTCCAGGCATGGAAACCACTCGGTAAGTGACAGTTCTTTGATCGATGGTGATCACCTCGATAGACATGTTAATGGGGGTACGGTTGGAACGATAAAGGAAATGGGTACCTGAACAATGTAAACTAAGTCTAAAATACTTACACAATAACTATAATCGTAATAAACGAACAATAAAACAGCAGAGAAGCCGTGGATTAAATAAAAAGGCTGCAGTTATCAGCAGGGAGACGTGAATACCGTGGTGAAGCAAGGAAGGGAATGAAGAGACCAGAGTGACGGACGGCCTTATATAGGCAGGCAGCCAACTATGTGGGAGGCGTGGGGATGGGGGACCCAAAGCCGCCTTTCACGGCGGCCGAGCTGCAGGCTATGGACGTATATATGTACGTAAGTAGGATTCAGTTAGCGTTGGGAACCCGCATCCCAAATTTCTTGAAGATGGGCCCATAAGTAACAAAGACCGTTAGAAAGTTCAATATAGTGGCCGACAGTGGCATCATACCACCGAAATAAGTACGTACATCAGTTTTGGTTAGTGCAGGGAAGCCGCCTACCAAATTTTGTGAAGATGGAGCCATAAATAAGAAAGTTTAAGATGACGGACGTTGTCGACTGTTATGACCGTTACTCATAGAATTTCGAAATGAAACTTGCTTAACTTTTGTAAGTAAGCTGTAAGGAATGAGCCTGCCAAATTTCAGCCTTCTACTTACACGGAAAGTTGGAGAATTAGTGATGAGTGAGTCAGTGAGGGCTTTGCCTTTTATTAGTATAGATAGATAGATAGATAGATAGATAGATAGATAGATAGATAGATAGATAGATAGATAGATAGATAGATAGATAGACAGACAGACAGACAGACAGACAGACAGACAGATAGATAGATAGATAGATAGATAGATAGATAGATAGATAGATAGATAGATAGATAGATAGATAGATAGATAGATAGATAGATAGATAGATAGATAGATAGATAGATAGATAGATAATTTAGCATAGCTGGCAGGATTACATAGATAGATAGATAGATAGATAGATAGATAGATAGATAGATAGATAGATAGATAGATAGATAGATAGATAGATAGATAGATAGATAGATAGATAGATAGATAGATAGATAGATAGATAGATAGATACTTTCTTAATCCCAAGGGGAAATTCACATACTGCAGCAGCAGCATACTGATAAAGAAACTATATTAAATTAAAGAGTGATAAAAATGCAGGTATAACAGACAATAACTTTGTATAATGTTAACATTTACTCCCCCGGGTGGAATTGAAGAGTCGCATAGTGTGGGGGAGGAAAGATCTTCTCAGTCTGTCAGTGGAGCAGGACAGTGACAGCAGTCTGTCGCTGAAGCTGCTCCTCTGTCTGGAGATGACACTGTTTAGTGGATGCAGTGAATTCTCCATGATTGACAGGAGTCTGCTCAGTGCCTGTCGTTCTGCCACAGATGTCAAACTGTCCAGCTCCATGCCTACAATAGAGCCTGCCTTCCTTCCAAAGGTGTAAAATATTTGGCCATTTCGGTACGCTTGAAAGTGACAACCGAACAATTCAGCAGCAGCCATCAACTCATATACAGAACCATAGGTGAAGGGCTTAAGCATTTCACTCTTATAGTGCTCCTGTGTAGTATAATTATCTCTTGTACCGTCATCAGTCCACACCTTGAATCTGTTCCAGTCATTCAATACATAAGACACAATGTTCCTCCGGATATCAAGAGTGAGCCTGATATGGCCGTGCAATATGTAACACAGAGAATGTTAGTTTGTCCAGTTTGTCCAGGCGTGAGGCGTCCTTCTTCTTAATGCTGCCTCCCCAGCACACCACCATGTAGAAGAGGGCACTTGCCACAACCGTCTGATAGAACATCTGCAGCATCTTATTGTAGATGTTGAAGGACAACAGCCTTCTAAGGAAGTATAGTTGGCTCTGTCCTCTCTTGCACAGAGCATCAGTATTGGTAGTCCAGTCCAATTTATCATCCAGCTGCACTCCCAGGTATTTATAGGTCTGCACCCTCTGCACACAGTCACCTTTGATGATCACGGGGTCCAGGAGGGGCCTGGGCCTCCTAAAATCCACCACCAGCTCCTTGGTTTTGCTGGTGTTCAGGTGTAGGTGGTTTGAGTCACACCATTTAACAAAGTCCTTGATTAGGTCCCTATACTCCTCCTCCTGCCCACTCCTGATGCAGCCCACGATAGCAGTGTCGTCAGCGAACTTTTGCACGTGGCAGGACTCCGAGTTGTATCGGAAGTCCGATGTATATAGGCTGAACAGGACCAGAGAAAGTATAGTCCCCTGCGGCGCTCCTGTGTTGCTGACCACAATGTCAGACCTGCAGTTCCCGAGACGCACATACTGAGGTCTGTCTGTAAGATAGTCCACGATCCATGCCACCAGGTATGAATCTACTATTTATATATATATATATATATATATATATATATATATATATATTGTCACACAAATGAGACTCAGATAAAGGTTTGGGGCAGTCACCCGTATAATATGGTATCCTGGCTGCAAAGTCATTTTTTTGAAATAAACAGCACTGATGTGCATACAATTGAGTCCAAGACAAGACTGAGGAATTAGGAAAAAGGGCAGGGTTTTAAAGGGGAAGACAGGAAGTGCGGTCATAAGGATTAGGGTCGTGTTCGTTCTCCATTGGTTCGAGCCCGGACGTGATGACAGAGGGGCCAGAGCCAGTAGGGTCTCCTTCCATTGGCTCAGTCCCGGAAATGATGTCACAAGAGCCAGGTGGAATCTCCCGGGAATGGTCTGCAGGGAAGAGAGAAAAAAGAGTAAGTGCACTCTGCCACCTCCTGGCATGTCTCAGAACTGCCGTCACTCAAGCCCTTTACCTGCCACACGTGCGCATGTGTGTGTCAATATATATATATATATATGTATATATATATATATATATATATATATATATATTGTCACACACATGCGACTTGGAGTGAGCTGAGTGGACCAAGTGGAGGTAATTACCAGGGGGTGGCGGGGTGCACTAAGCCTACCTCTGTTATCTCTGCAGGCCAAATATGAGAAAACCTACCTGATTCAACATCACTTCCGGTGCCAGCGCCCAGACTGGCATCACTGCCAGATGACATCACTTCTGCCTTTTGGCTTATAAAGCTGCCATCTTTTCTCAACTATTCAGTTCAGTTTAGGACTCAAAACAGTGCACATGAGTGTTATTTCAAAACCCTTTTGCAGCCAAGGACAATATATGGGTGGCTGCCCCAAACCTTTTTGTGTGTCAAGGTTATTCATTTCACAATGTTATATATAATTATAAACAATATTTCTGGGTTGCATTGCACAATAAGGTTGCTAAAGACTGAGTGAAAGATTGTTACTGAATGATAAAAATATAATCTATTGTAAAGTAGGAGTGGCAGCAAGGATGGGTTGATAAGATAGGAATCTTTTAAATTTAAAGTAGAGGCAAGAACTGTATGCCTAGGGAGCAAGATGAATAGGAAACACACAATCCAAGAAGAGGGTTTATCAAGTAATGGGTTAATGCTAATAGTTGTAAATTAATGCTAAATAATTTAAAAGTAACTTCCGATTTGTTATATATGGAAGGTAGAGCAGATTGATATGGCATTGGACTATATGGAACAGAAGGAAATCTTCTGTTTGATCTCAGTCAGTATGCAGCTTACCCAAGATGCTTTGTAAGATTTTAATTTGCAGGCTGCAACGGAACGAGATAACGATGCTGTACTTCCTTGAATTAGTGAGAAGTCAAGCAAAATGACAACTTTTATTGGCTATCTAAAAAGATTACAATATGCATGCTTTTGAGGCAACTCAGGCCCCTTCTTCAGGCAAGATATACAGTAATCCCTTCTTCATCGTGGGGGTTGCGTTCCAGAGCCACCCGCGAAATAAGAAAATCCGCGAAGTAGAAACCATATGTTTATATGGTTATTTTTATATTGTCATGCTTGGGTCACAGATTTGCGCAGAAACACAGGTGGTTGTAGAGAGACAGGAACATTATTCAAACACTGCAAACAAACATTTTTCTCTTTTTCAAAAGTTTAAACTGTGCTCCATGACAAGACAGAGATGACAGTTCTGTCTCACAATTAAAAGAATGCAAACATATCTTCCTCTTCAAAGGAGTGCCCGTCAGGAGCACAGACTGTCAAAGACAGAGGAAAGCAAACAAATCAATAAGGCTGTTTGGCTTTTAAGTATGCGAAGCACCGCCGGTACAAAGCTGTTGAAGGCGGCAGCTCACACCCCCTCCGTCAGGAGCAGGGAGAGAGAGAGAGAGAGAGAGACAGAGGAAAACAAACAGTGAAAAATCAATATGTGCCCTTTGAGCTTTTAAGTATGCGAAGCACCGTGCAGCATGTCGCTTCAGGAAGCAGCTGCACACAGAAGGTAGCAACATGAAGATAATCTTTCAGCATTTTTAGACGAGCGTCCGTAGTGTCTAGGTGTGCGAACAGCCCCCCTGCTCACACCCCGTACGTCAGGATCAGAGAAAGTCAGCGCAAGAGAGAGAGAGAGAGAGAGAGAGAGAGAGAGAAACAAAAGTAAGTTGGGTAGCTTCTCAGCCATCTGCCAATAGCGTCCCTTGTATGAAATCAACTGGGCAAACCAACTGAGGAAGCATGTACCAGAAATTAAAAGACCCATTGTCCTCAGAAATCCGCGAACCAGCAAAAAATCCGCGATATATATTTAAATATGCTTACATATAAAATCCGCGATTGAGTGAAGCCGCGAAAGGCGAAGCGCGATATAGCGAGGGATCACTGTAATTAATGAAGGTTAGAATGTCAGAGTTCAGGGTCAACTTTTTATAAAATCTGTAGACACATCTAAAAAGGACTATGCACAGAATCAGAACCATAATAAGGAGCAGAATCACTTTGACTTTGTAGATTTGGAGCTGCATTAGGGAATCCATTCCCGGACGGGTTTATCCATTCCCGGGAATTTGGGAATCCTGCATTTCATTCCCGGGAATCCCGGGCTCCCGGGCATCTCACATGTGAACGGTTTTAGAATGACTGACACTTATTTTTAATAAAACTACTGCAATATGTTGACACAAATAAAAGACTAACCTTATGTACAAGCAGTTCATGCTGTCATATAAGTACATGTATCATTAGTTGTGGTAATAAGAGCATAGAAAGCACAATGTCCTCACAGGTAGCGCAGTGATAGTGCTGCTGCTTTGCAATAAGGAGACTGTGAAAGATTGTGGGTTTGCTTCCCGGTTCCTTCCTGTGTGGATAGCGCTTTGATTACTGAGAAAAGCACCATATAAATGTAATGAATTATTAGTTTTACTACTGTATTATTATTATTAACATGTCCAGCGTGCGGTCATCCGTGTGAGAGCGCACCTTCGTGCAGAAGTATGCCAGCCGCTGAGAAAGCACGCTGTGCCTCCACTGAAGTAGGCGGCACAATCATCAGATACTGATAGACTTGTTCTAAACAACACCCATGCTTGCCGTTGTGCTGAAACACCGCCATTTCAGCTTTTACTGATGCATCCAGTTTCTTGTCATCATTCTGTGATGGCAAGTTTCTTGGCACAGATAAAGCGGATGCAACAGACTGACGCAATTTCAAGTTGCTGTTCAAAGCTGCTGTCTGATGAAGTGTAAGCTGTAGCAATGGCGCCTCCTTAATTATTTTCAACTATAACTCTGTTATTTCTTGATCAATTTTTACACTTTTACATGCTATATATGCGAGCTTGGCCGTTCCCGTTTTCCCGGGAATTACAGCAGTTTCATTCCCAGGAATGCGGGAATGAAAAATGTCCGGGAAATGGATTCCCTAATGCAGTGGGAATGAAAAATGTCCGGGAAATGGATTCCCTAAGCTGCATTAAACAGAACACAATATCACATACAAATATCATAAATAGCATAAGTTAAAAAGTTTGCAGAATAGTACAATTATAAAGGAGATGTGCAAATGATGATATGCCAGTGAAAGTGTGAGAGTGTAGTGTATGTGCACGTGCACACACATACATGTACATACACTGTACACACACGCACACACACATTCATACAGTATCTGACAGAATGCATGAATATACAAAGAAGACAGGTTAAGTTACTGATTTGAGAAGGCTATGGCTCTGGGAAAGAAACTATTGAGGTGTCTGTTAGTTTTAGTTTTAGCACTAGAATCCCTGAAGCCTACGAAAAAACTATACAATTCAAGGCACCTCACATTCCGATAAACAGACCTGAGCTGGGAGAACTTTGTGTACAACTAAAGCAGTGTCAGTGGGGGATTGGAAAGCAGTCTGCCTGCTGCTTCTGCTGATTGACACATTTGCTAAACAAAAGACACTGATGATGAGGTGCAAGGGAATTTAAGGTGGCCCGGGATTATGAGTTTTTTCGTAGGCTTTAGGGATTCTAGTGTTAATTGACCTGAAGTGTTTACAAGAGGGGTGTTTATGGAGTAAATGATGAGCTGGGTGAATTGAGACTGTGGTGATCCCTTTGACATGATTAGTGACACGAGATGTATACAGGTCTGCAACAGATGAAAGGGTATAACCAATTATTTTCTCAGCAGACCTCACAACATGATGTAATTTATTTTTGGAGTTTGCCATTGCTGAAACAAGCCAGACAATAATGGAGAATGTGATTACGCTCTCAATTATGACTTTGTAAAATTGAGGTAGGATTGGCTAGAAAATACTTAATTTCTTTAGTTGGCTTAAGAAGTATAATCACTGCTGTGCATTTTTAGTGATGTAGGTGGTATTATAGTCCCAGCTGAGAGTGTTAGTGATAGTTGTGCTCACAAATGTGAAGGATTCCTCCATATGGACTGCAGAATCATTCATTTCTAGTGGGTTGCAGATGTCTTGGAGGTATTGAGCACTAGGTTGCTGGAAGCACACCAAGACGCAAGATGAGACACCTCTTACCTATAATGTGCGTTGTTGCCATTAGTAATTAGACCAATAAAGGTTGTGTCATCAGCAAACTTAATGATTTTAACTGAAGAGTCAGTGGACCTACAGTCATTGGTGTACAAGAAATAAAGTGTGGGGGGGGGGCAAGTAAACAGCTTTGAGGGGCATCTGTGCTAATATGGAGACTTTCAGAGAGGTAAGAGCACACACAAACACATTGTTTCTGGTTTACCAGAAAACTGTAAATCCATTTACATATGGAAGTATTCAGATCAGTCTGTAGAAGTTTAATTAACAGTTCAGTGACAATGGTGTTAAAAGCTGAACTGAAGTCTATAAAACAGTACTGTGGCATAAGTTTCTTTACTGTTCAGATGCTCCAGCACAAAATGAAGGCCCATGTTGATGGCATCATCTACAGATTTTTTTGTTTAATATGCAAACTGGAGAGGGTCAAGAACCATTAGCAGTAACAGACTTCAGATGGGTTAGAATAAGTTGTTCAAATATTTTCATTAGAACTGAAATAAGAGCAATAGGCCTGTAATCATTAAGGCAGCTTATTTTATCACTTTTGGGAACAGGAACAATATTAGAAAATTTAAAGTAATCAGGTAAAGAACACTGTGTAAGAGACTGTTAAAGATGTCTGTGAAGAGGGGAGCAAGCTGCCTAGCAGTGTTTGAATGTTGCAGGTTCTTTTGTTGAAAACAGGTTTTAGACATTGTATTATTTGATAGAAAAGGGAGAAGAGGGTGAGGCTTTTGTGAAGAATTGGCTGGTGTTAAAACCACTTCAGAGCTGGAGGAACAGAGCGACTGTAGATATTCGCAACATTTTGTTCAAATCTCTCATAGAACTTGTTCAATTTTTGTCAGGGATGGCTGAATCTGAGTAAGCATTGGGAGATGTCTTTTTGTAATCAGTAACAGACTGAAGGCTTCTCCATACAGAAGAGCTATTGTTTGCTGAGAACTGAAGCTCCAGTTTATTTTTGCATTTCCATTTAGCATATCTGATTGCATTGTGTAGCTTATTCCTGGCCAGTCTGTATGCTTCCTTATCACCACTATTATGTACCTTTTCTTTCGCTTGACAAAGATTCCTTAGTTCTTTGGTGAACCCTGGCTTTTCGTTATTATAAATCACAATTGATTTGATGGGAATGCAAACCTCTTCATAGAAGTAATAGTCTCAGTCAACTTGTGAATGTTTTTACAAGCATTTTTAAAAATGTCCTAATCTGAACAGTCTACTCAATCTTGTAATGATCCAATTGACACATCAGTCCATGAATGAACAGATTTCTTTACTGGTTTAGCTAATTTTAGATTTTGTTTATAAGTGGGTAGCATCTGTAGCATAACGTGGTCAGAATTACCAAGCAGCACACGAGTTAAAGCCCGGTATGCATCATTTATGGCGCAGGAGCAGTGATCCAAAGTCTTCCCATCCCTGGTGGGGCAATTTACAAGCTGTGTGCATCTGGAAAGCTCGATGGTTAGGTTTGCATTATTAAAATCACCCATCAATATAATCGAGGAGTTTGCATGACTGTTCTCCAAACTAGTGATGTAATCTGCCAACTGCTGCTGTGCTTCATTCATATTTGTGTCAGGCAGGATGTAAACTCCAACGATTACTATTTAAGAAAATTCTCGAGGTGAATAGAATGACTTACAGTTAATAGTGAATAGTTCCAGATTGCTGGAGCAGTGCTTCGATAACATGGAAACGTCAGTACACCAATTTTTATTATGTAGAAGCAGGACTGCACTACCTTTTTACTTGTTGCAACTATCAACATCTCTATCTGGTCTGTAAAGCAGAAACCCCAGCAGTTCTAATGCGGAGTCAGGAACTGATGCATTAAGCCATGTCTCCGGAACTGATGCATTAAGCCATGTCTCCACAAAGCAATACTGTATGCTGAAAAGAGAAAATAATCCTTACTTGTGGATAGGAGAAGATTAAGCTTGTCAGCTTTGTTCCTCAGAAATCTGATGTTGGATAAATCTAGTCCGGAAAGGGGAGCTTGAAAAGCATGTCTCTTGAACCACACTAGAGATCCTGTGCACTTCCCCCTTTTCCGTTTCAGGTGCAAGTTACCTGGCTGGGAGTCTGAGGTTGCAGTTGAAGAGTTCATAAGTGGTAAATCCATATGTAAATGTCCTTGATCGGTTGAGGATGAATGAAGTCCAAAACCAATAGATAGGAGCTGGTCTTGTGTGTAAGTAATCCTCATATTGTTGCAAAAGACAAAGGGCCTCATGTATAAACGGTGCGTATGCACAGAAATGTTGCGTAAGAACGTTTCCACGTTCAAATCGCGATGTATAAAACCTACACTTGGCGTAAAGCCATGCACTTTTCCACGGTACCTCATACCCTATCGTACGTAAGTTCTCCGTTTTTTCTCCGGTTTTGCAGACTGGCAGCACCCAGCGTCAAAGCAGTGCTACTGTTCCTGTGTGGTTACCCTTTCTTAGATCCACATCCACGACGGCGGCTCAAGTGCTCCTTGTAGAACTGTTTGTACTTGCAAGTTACCGTGAGGTAATTGTACTTATGATACAGTTATAATATTGCACATCCAGAGCCACTTTATAAAGCGCGTATTTACGTATGATGACGATATCATTTTTAAGATGAAATGCAGCAAAAATATGTTGATTATATTATACAGATAAAACTTTAACTTTAACTACACGGGTACCGCAGCGCTAGCGAGCTTGAGCTTCGTTCACGGTTTGTTCCTGTCTCGCGCTGTTTTCATGCTGTGGCTGGCACGACACTGGAAGGATAGATGGATAGAATAATTAAACATTATGAAGATATTGCGATGTTCCTTAAACGTTTTGAAGAATCGGCGTTCTAAGCTTACAGATGGCTTAACGTCTTTTACAGAGCTGATTGTGTGGCGATTGGGTATTTGGAGAAAGAAAAGTAAGGACAGGAATTGGAGGTTAGTACGTTTGAAAAGGACAGTACTTCTGTAATAAAGCATTTCATTGAAGGTCGTGCATGGTGCAGCAAGCATCTTGCTGTAAGACATGAACAATCACTGCGCCACCGTGTTCCCATGTTTAATAACATGCTTTAACTCATATCATCATGAAAATGATATCACGTATACTTCTCAGTATTTTAATTACTCAGAGAGCTGTAATATTATGAACGTAATGGATTCTGTGTTCTGTCGGAAGAAGAACACGTAGTGATTCAGGCACATAGAGCACATATAAGATCAAATAGAAAACACAGCATTTAACGTGCTACTTTAGTTACGATGGGATTTGAGAAACTAGTAAATTAAACGATTTTAAGATGAAGTTTATGATGTTCTACTTTAATGACAAAATAAACTACGTGATTAAAGTGGAAATTTCGAGATTAAAGTTGACATTTCGTGCTTTTTTTCACACTGTGTGCCTTTTTTTTCCACTGTACCCTAATAAGCTTTCATATGACACTCAGACGGTGGGCTACAACTCGCCTTTTCACGCCAACTTTGATATGTGACAAATTTTTTATTTCGGGCACTGTGCAACTTTGTGAACTTGAGCTTTCGAGTTTCTCCAACACGCTATGTCACTCGATCAGCTTCCTTTTGTTGCTTATATAACTGTTGTGGTGGGTGGCCGGCTAAATATTCTGGCCCTCACCTCCAGGTCGCCAGGTGGAGCTCTCCCAACTGCGTGGACATTCCCCGAATTCCAGCAGAGCCTCATGGACTTTGTAGTTTATATGCACAGACCTGCTGGATACCATGGGGACCACCAGGAGTCGCTGTGGGGAGGCTGCCGGACTCTTACTTGCCCTATAACCCAGAGGTGCGTCATGATCACATGACAAGAGGAAACAATGTGCTTCCGGGTTGAAGAAAGGAGCTTTTTATCCGACCCGGAAGTGTTCATGATCACATGGACAGAAGGGAGAAACATTTCCGGGTCATGGACTATATAAAGGACTCTGGGAAACCAGTACACTGAGCTGAGCTGGCAGGAAGGGTGGCAAAGTGTCTGGGAGTGTGGAGGATTGATTATTGTATTGTTTATTGATTAGTTTATGAATATTGTGGAGTGAAGGGTGCTTTGTGCATGTTATTGTCTAAATAAAAGTAATATTTGGACTTTTGCCTGGTGTCTGAAGTCAAGTCAGAGGGTTCAAGAGGACGACAGCGACCTCAAACTGTCACACTGTTTAAACCAACAAATAGTACATTTTTCTTTGCCTCCATTTGGTATTCGCTGAAATTCTTCTATTTTTCCTCATACTTTTGCCATTGCCTTTTCACAGAATGCTGGGCTTAAGGGCTATTTATATTGATTTGCATATTCAAAGAGGCGTAATTCTGGGAGGAGTTGGGGTGGGACAGCAAGCACGTGCATGTGCGTTTATTTCCATGCTGAGCGGTATTTATGTAGCTGAAGAACGCGGACGTTGGCGAACGCACAGATTCCTGCATCTGGATTTTTCTGTGCGTAAGCCCATTACGGCGTTATGCATGAGGCCCAAAGTTATAGACAAAAACAACAGATACCAACAGACACATAAACAGCGACCAAACAACCGTGGCTGCCATGATTGGCAGCTTTTGTCAGGTCAGGCCTTTGCAGTCCATGTGAGCTTTAAAACTTTTGCAGAGAAGAGTGAGTGGAGTAATAATTCACATACACACATGCAAAGCTGATGGAGACCTAACCAAACAGACTTAGTGCTATAATCAAACAAAAGCTACTTCCGCAAACTATGAAGCAAAGGCACTGAAAGTCATTTTATTTCTTTTTCTTAAAAAAATGACATATTTTTTATATAAATCTTAGCTTTTACAATATCTTATTAATATCAACTGTAACTGAGATACAATGGATTGGGACTGAAAACGAACAAAAATCTGCATTGTACCTTATATTTATCCTCTCAAGGCCTTATTAGTGTAGCATTGCTTCAAGAAATTTACATCAGTTATTATCATGTTTAATGTTAAGTTTGCACAATCAGCTGTTTAAAACTGAAATTACATTACTCTCTGAAACTTAGAAGCAGCAAGGCAGCATTCACTTAAGCTGCAACCATTATGCTGAATAGAGTAAGACAGCTGCAGCCAGTGAGACAGATAATGGTGCAGTTGGCATGTTGGACATTATAACATCCGACAACACAGCAGTGATGTTGGACGCTGCACTCATCACTGAAATAACTTGCACCTGTGGTGGTAAGGGGCATGTCATTTGTGATGCACTGCCACTGTCTGGCACCTACTTTTATTCCATACAATACCTTTGAAAAATAGTCTATGATAGTGCAGTGCTTGTGTCAGCTAAAAGCCAGTTTAGGGCAAAATGCCTTCTTGATAGTTTGGGGTCACCACTTACCATTGCTAAGCTGCAGTGTGATTCCTTGGCAATGACTGTTATACATTCTTTTCTGTTATTCTTTGACATGTTTTTGGATCACCACACCCCACCATAGATCATATACCTACTGGGGTAATAGTTAGGGCAGCACAATTAATTGTATAATAATTGTGAATACAATTAAGACTGCCTCGACATACTCATTGTGGAAGTGATGATTACTGCATTCTATTTAGTGCTCCTGATCTCTCATATATCGAGCTTTCACAGTTATAAACTGCTCTAAACAGCAAATGAGTGATGTAGTAAAGCACAGACACATTCACTAAGTGCAAGTGCACAGGTAAATCAGAGACACTAATAAGACTAACTATATTCTAAATGCTAAACAGATTTTTATGAGTCGGATCCCAAATAACATCTTTTAAAAAGTGTGCATATATTTCATTTCTGTTTGTAGCACCTTCCAGAAAAACCAAGAAGCATAAGAAATGTTGATCATAGATGACCTGGGGCCTCATGTATAAACAGTGCATACACTCAAAAATGTTGCGTAAGCCCGTTTCCATGCTCAAATCACGATGTATAAAACCTAAGGTTGGCGTAAAGCCATGCACATTTTCACGCTAGCTCAATCCCTGGCGTACGCATGTTCTTCACTCGGTTTTGCAAACTGGTGGCACCCAGCATCAAAGCAGTGCTTTTGTTCCAGTGTGGTTTCCCTTTCCTTTTTAGATCCACATCCCCGACGTGGCTTTATCAAATACACAGAAATTAACCGCATATAGTTTATTAGTTTAAGGCATCTGATTGTAATTAACCTGTAACAATATAATGGTCCACGGAATGGCCAAACTATTCCAAATACCATAGCTGCTTTAACGTTTACTCTCACTGCACCACTCGGAGTATTTATCTCACTGTATCTGAGTGTGGAATCACAGCTCTACAGCAGCTGATTGGAAAGAGAATTATTGGCATACAGCATCTAGCACAAGCTGCCTCAGTCATGCGCACCCATTCATACTCCAGTATGAAGAGTGCAGAAAAACTAAGCAAGCAGCAAGATGTTCCAGTAACATTAGGTCCACAACATAGTTAATCATTACCTGTTTCTGCTATAACACATTGTGACGATGCCGGTCCTGTACAGACTCTCTCTCTTTCTGTTACATCTTTCATGTGTCTCTGTGCCGGTGCGTATATATACACCCGTCTCAGTGGGCACAGCGCCTTAATCACACATTGCAGGAAGCCAATGAAGCAATCGAGAACGATCGCACCAGCACGTGCAGATGCAACTCACCCCAACTATCTCATTAACTCCCCGCGGCTTTGCAATCACGCCCACGGAGATTGACACTGCTTTATGGATTTAAAATCTGGCCATATTTTGTTGTAGCCGCGGACCCGCTATACCACACACATGTCTATTTCCATTGTTCTACTGAAAGCAAAATTGGATTACAGTAGTCATCCTGTTTTATTTATCAAAAGACAAGGCTCTGTCTAAAACTGTGCATGATGAAGGTTTCAAAAAAATGATCAACATTAAGGGTAAGTGAAGTCATCCCCCCAGGTAATTATTTTTCTTACTTTCAGTGATGCCCCTCACCTAACTGGGGCTCTTAGCAAAATCTTCTTCTTAGGCCCCCCAAATTCCCTAAATTCTCCCCTTCTTGAAACTACTACATTAGTATTTCTTATAACAGCTTTAATAAATAAAATAAAGAAGCACACATCACAGAACTAACTGTAACTTTTTGTTGTGTTTCCTTTATAAATGAAGGCCTAATTGGTAACAATATTAACAATAATAATGGTAAAGGGCATCAATGTGCTGTCACTCTTTGTTATTTGATGTAGCCAACTTGGTAACATGTGATACAGCAACAACAAAACCACAATTTTAATACTACAACTACTACTACTACTACTACTAATAATAATAATAATATAAAATACAAGAACAGCCACTACTACCAGTAATAATAAGAAGAAGTATAAAATACAACTAGTGCGGTGGGCTGGTGCCCTGCCCGGGGTTTGTTTCCTGTCTTGTGCCCTGTGTTGGCTGGGATTGGCTCCAGCACAACCCTGTGACCCTATAGTTAGGATATAGTGGGTTGGATAATGGACTGGTGTTAACTTTAAGCCATCTCTCTGCCCATTAATGGAGAATGATCACAACAGGTGACAGTCTAACAATGTTTATTTTATTATTCATGACCACCATTAGGAAATTTTTAATTTTGTCATAATCAAGCCCCCCTAGTCTTAGTGTAATTCCGATACTTTTTTCCAAAGGTATTTCTAAGGCCAAGGTATCCAGGGGCCATTAGGCATAAAACCTTCCTTAGATTCCAAACTAAAGTATTGCTTACATTGGAAAGGCAAAAATGGTACTCGCGCAAAAACAAAAAAATAATTAAATTGTACATATCCCAACCCCACATGCCCCAAGTTCCTTTATAAATCTCAGGTCAATTTTTTGCTTTTAGCCATTCCCTGCCGCTGCCTGTCAGTAATCATATAAGGCATAAAGAAAGTGTTTTTTGAATGTATAATTATGCCCAGGTTCCTGAATGACCTCTTTACTATGAACGATTGAAAAACAGGGGGAAAAAGAAGAAAATGAAACTTAAATGGATGTAAACTCAAGGTGTTACTGACTGAAGTGGGGAATGACAAAAACATTTCTTTCTGATGGTCTTTCTGCAGGTGTGACAAAAATAAACAGAGCAGATGACAAGGAAAGCGCCATTACACAGTGTGAAATGACACAGGCTATATGCACAGAACTATATGGGATAAAGAACATTCTTACTGAACTTGTAAAAAAATGAAATCATTTTGCCAAGTAAATGTCGGTGATACAATAATACAATCTCTTTACATTCAATGTACACAATCCAAAAGTCGTTGAATTGGCATTGTGCCAATATCATGAGGGACATGGTCTGGGTCATCTTGGTCTGTCTCAGATGGCAGAGACAGTCTATGTTTGTGCACTATCTGGTGTAGTACTGCACAAGCCATTTCAATGCAGCAAACCTTTGTGGGGTTGTATGGCAGTGTGCCATCCAACAAGTCCAAACTCTACCCAACATGTTTAAAACAAAATAAATCAAAAACCGCTATCTACCTATTAATCAACAGATGGTCTGTTCTAACATCGATCATGTTGTGGAGTGGCTTTCATTGTATCCCCTCTCTTGTGGTGTACCCACTATTACTTGAAAGATAGATTATAAAATTTGTCGATAATATACTAAACTTAACTGTAATCCTGCCAATAAGGCTTATACACAGCATGATCCTGAAGTCCGCTTCCCACACTATATGATAAAATAAAGGAATCATGGGATTAGAGTAGATTAGATAAACGTTATTGAGCCATGCAATAACATTACTGAGACACATTTGAGCATCACATATTAGTTGTAATGGAATTAAAGTGCATTCTGTTTCCCAAAGCAAATGTATTCTGTTATTGTGTACATTTAAAAAATTGACTTTTTCCCTCAGCTGCTCACCCTGACGGTAAGGATATTGTACATTTCTGAGTATAATGTTTATACCATCTCATATAGGTGGCATTACGTAGCTCAGGGATGACTTTGAGATTCATGAAAAGCACCTGCAGGTGAATACCCAACAGTTGCTATAACAGTAAATCGAAAGGGATTGCGTGATTTCTGTGTGATGGTCTTTAATGTAGGGTCTAATTCAGCACACAACTCTAAGAGTATGGCTCTTGGAAATCTAAATCAATTCATAAGCCTGTCATTCAATTCAATTCAATTCAATTCAATTTTATTTGTCATTTAGCAGAACATCCAAGATGTGCTGCAGAACGAAAATACGATGCACAAGACATTAATAAAAACACATAGTTAAAATCAGCCTACAATAAAATACTAAAATGCTTCATTTAAAAGACGAACGGCAGTAGGAAAAAAACTGTTTTTAAACCTGGTAGTTCTACATTTCAGGTTGTGGTACCTTCTGCTTGAGGGCATGAGGGAAAAGAGTTCAGAGGCAGGATAAGTAGGGTCTCTAGAAATCCGCACAGCTCTGGCCAGACAGCGTTGTTTTGCCAAATCTTGTACATTTGGCAACGGGGCTCCAATGATCCTCTCCGCAGCCCTCACCACTTTCCTCAGTGCTTTCCAGTCCGAAGCGCTGCAGCTCTCCTGCCACAGAGAGCTGCTGCTGGTTAGCACGCTCTCTATGGTCCCTCTGTAAAAAGTGGTGAGGACTGACTTATTGAGATGGGCCCTCTTTAGCCTCCGCAGAAAGATCAAGCGCTGGTGAGCTTTCTTGATGACGGAGGAGGTGTGCAGGGACCAGGTGAGGTTGTTCGTCACATTAACTCCCAGGAACTTAGTAGACTGCACAATTTCCACAGCAGTGTTCTTAATGTAGACCGGGATGTGTATCAGCTGTTTCTTCCTGATGTCGATCACCAGTTCTTTTGTTTTTTCGACATTCAGTATCAGATTGTTTTTATCACACCATTCCACAAATGACTTCACCTCCTCTCTGTAATCCCCTTCCCCGTCACCTCGAATGAGACCCACCACTGTTGTGTCGTCCGCATACTTAATAATTTGGTTTGTGCTGAACTTGGCACAACAATCGTGGGTCATGAGCGTGAAGAGGAGGGGACTTAGAACACACCCCTGTGGAGAACCTGTGCTCAAGGAGATGGTATCTGATTTATTCTTTCCTACCCGTACGTACTGTGGCCTATCCATTAGAAAGTCCAATATCCAGTTTTGCAGAGGTATGCCCAGTCCCAATGGGCCCAGTTTGCTGATCAAATTCTGAGGGATGATGGTATTAAAAGCCGAACTAAAATCAACAAACAACATGCGGACCATAGCGTCTCTATTCTCCAGATGTTCCAATGAAAAATGGAGTGCAATAGATATGGCATCCTCTGTGGCACGGTTGGAGCGGTAGGCGAATTGGAGTGGGTCAAAAGAGGAGGGTAGGACAGAAGTAATGTGGTCCTTGATTAGCCTCTCGAAACATTTCATCACTATTGATGTTAAGGCTACAGGGCGATAGTCATTCATGGTTGTGACTATGGGTTTTTTCGGAACTGGGATGATTTCTGAGGTTTTAAAGCAAGATGGCACAACAGCTTGACACAGAGAGATGTTAAATATATCCGTAAGGACATGTGTCAGCTGCTCCGCACATCCTTTGAGTACACAACCTGGTATCTGGTCTGGTCCCGCAGCTTTCCTTGGATTAATTCTCCTCAAAGTCCGTAGAACATCATCCGGTTCCAGACACAGTGCCTTCTCATCAGGATGAGGGGTGGCCTTTACTGGTGATGTATCATTCAATGCTTCAAACCGTCCAAAGTACTTATTTAGGTCATTCAGGAAGTTGAAGCTATCATCACAGGGGTAAGAAACTGTTTTGTAATCTGTCACAGATTTAATCCCCTGCCACAATCTTCTGCTGTTCCTGTGATCTTGAAAATGACTCTCTATTTTCTTTCCATGAGCCCTTTTAGCTTTTCTAATAGCTTTATTTAGGTTGGCTCTTGCTGTTATAAGGGCAGCTATATCTCCAGATTTAAAAGCTCAGTTTCTCACTTTCAGCAAAACTCGCACCTCAGCAGTCACCCACGGTTTATCATTTGCCCTGACAATGATGTTTTTGGTGACGCAGACATCCTCCATGCACTTGTTTATGTAGCCAAACACAGCCTCTGCATATTCATTTATGTCTATCCTTTGATCTGTGGTAGCTGCCTCACTGAACACAGACCAGTCAGTGCACTCAAAACAATCCTGTAGTGCATTCATGGCTTCTTCTGGCCAAACTCTCACCTGTTTGAGTGATGGTTTTGATCTGATGAGCACAGGTCTATATGCTGGGATTAGCATAATAGAGATGTGGTCTGATGAGCCAAGATGGGGACGTGGGGATGCTTTGAATGCTCCTTTAATGTTGGTGTAGACATGATCCAATATATTGGTTCCTTGAGTTGCAAAATCCACATGTTGGTAAAAATGGGGTAAACCTCTCTTCATGTTTGCCTGGTTAAAATCCCCAGCAACGATGACTACTCCCTCTGGATGTGTGGTTTGCAAATCGTTGATACAGTGGCAGAGTGTGTCAATGGCTGCCTTGGTGTCAGCGTCAGGGGGAATATAAACAGCTACTATAAGTACAACGGAAAATTCCCGTGGCAAATAAAAAGGCCGGCATTTAACTACCAAAAACTCAGTGTCCGGAGAGCAACATGTGTGGATTATTTTTGAGTCAACACACCATCTGTTGTTTATGTAGACGATGATACCTCCGCCCCGTGTTTTGCCGCTGAGACTGCTGCTCCTGTCTGCCCGATGAATCGTTAGCCCCTCCAGGCTAATAGCAGTGTCGGTTGTGGAGTCGGTGAGCCAGGACTCCGTAAAGACAAAAGCACAGCAATCCTTAATCTCCCGCTTCGATGTTAAATCCAACCGAATGTAGTCCAATTTATTCTCCAGTGAGCGGATATTTGCCACCAAGATCGATGGTAGTGGCGTTCTGCATGGATTAGCTTTAGCTTTAACGCTCAGCCCACTGCAGACACCTTGCTTTTGTTTACGCATACACCGCCGCCGTCTTGTTCTCGAGGCGCGGATAGCACAGGTAGATAATATGGGTGCTAGACTGGCCTCACTGCTCGTCCGCAGCAGTCCAAATTCTTTAAGTAGAACCATGGTATTTGGATTTACTAGTCCTTTATCCTGTTCTGTACCCAATGACAGAAGGTTTAGATGAGTATATGTCTGAATTTCCATGTTGAGTGACATTAAATCATCATTCTTGAACCAAAAAATCATTGCAATCCCTGAAATTCACTAATGTATAGCCTGCAATTGGTGATATGCCTAAAATTACAAAATAGATAGATACTGGTATTGTCACAGAAGCAGTTGCCCTGTTTGGCAAATGTGCTTATTTTATAGACTTTTTTCTTTTTTCCATAGTAATGCTCTCCCAATCTACTGACTTCATAGGAAGAGTCACCAGAGACATGAATGTCACTGCCAAGCAACACTCAATAACATTTTGTACTTGAAAAATTCATGTATCTGGTAAGTTTTAAGGTTTTATTTTTGTCAACCACTTTTTATTAATTAAAAGCAAAAAGACAGGTAAACAATCAACAATTGTACAATAGTAAAGGAAAGGACCCCATCCTTCCTCTCCCATCCATCCTGAGCCAAGAGGTAAAGTTTTGTGGGACAATCCAGTCTCCATTGAAGAGGGGAGTTAAAGAATCGTGATTAAGTCACAGCACCGAGGTAAAAGTCAAGATGTTACAGCAAACCAGGATTTACGCACTTGAGCAGCAGTAGACCAAGTTTCAATTGCATTGTTGGAAGCACCATTAATCCATGCTGCAGACAACTCAAAATGTATTAAATTGTAGAAGGAGGACTGGCATTTGTCTACAGTAATGCACTCAGGTGCCTTCCAGCAGGCAGCAATAATTAATTTGGCTAGCATGGTAATCAGACAAAAAAACTTTCTTTCTATAAAAAAATAATCAATTCTTGAGTAGCTATAATGCACTGGTGAGTAAAATGAATATGTTCTTGAGTTTGGGTTAAGAAACCTCCAGGGGTCTGATAAGTTGTGATCATTTAAAAACAGTGTAATTGTCTTTGCAGTATTAGATATTGTCCCCCCTGTCACAGGAGTCCTATCTAAGAGTGGATTTAAAACACAATTAAAGTCCCCAGCCATTATAATTTTATGAGTGTTCACATTGGGAATGGATGCAAATAGATTTTGCATGAATTCCTTATCATCAGCATTGGGTGCATAAACATTTATCAAAATCATTTTACTGTTAATATAAGTTGCCCATGACCATCACATATCTCCCTTCAGGGTCCAATACTACATCTGATGCTACAAATGGAACTGTTCTGTGTATGAGAATTCCCACCCCTCTAGTTTTCTTTATAAAGCTAGAGTGGAACATTTGGCCAGTCCAGTCTTTTTGTAGTCTGAACTGATCCTTACTTAGTAAGTGGGTCTCCTGTAAAAATACTATTTTAGCGTTTAAGCCTGTTAGGTGAGAGCATACTTTCTTTCTCTTTAATTCGTGATTCAGACCTTTAACATTCCAGCTCACAAAGTTAACTGTCCCATCATGGAGACATTGATTCTGAGTTTTTAATGTCATTTTATAGTCTTAACTGGTAATGAGGCAGTTTCAGTCTTAGTTTAAAATTTCCCCATGAGTTATTGCATTTTAGCCTATAGTTGCATTGATATTTATAGTTATAGGGATTAGAAGAATAGATTAGATATAGCCTGCTCTCCTTCTCTTCCCCCATGCCTTGATAGAATACAGCTCCTTATTAACTTTCAAAATAGTGTCGGAAACAGCTTCTTTAATTCCTTTTTGGCCTCTTCTTTGCTTGAAAAAATATAATATTGATCTTGAACTACCACTTTCAGTTTGGCGGGATACAAGAGGTTGTATTTGATATCGGATTCCTGTAGCAACTTTTTAATGTCAGAGTAGGCTGCATGTTTTGCAGCTGTTGATGGTGAGAAGTCGGGGAAAATACGAATAAGGTTATTTTAAAATATAATTTCTTGCATGTGTCTGAGAAGTGCCATCACATCAAGCTTACATCGTAGTCGCTCGAAGCGGACAATAAAAGATTTTTTAATAGATAATAATTTCTTGTCTACAATTAAATCATGCAAATACAACACAATTGTTATCTCCGACCATGCACCTCTAGTCTTGGAGCTAAAATCAATAAGCCCCTCACACTCACCTCGCAGATGGCGCCTTAACCCTCTTCTACTGGCAGACGAGAACTACACAGAATTTATATCCAAACAAATCAGCTTCTTCCTAGAGACAAACACGCCCACAGAGGTTTCCGCAGGAACACTCTGGGAAACTCTAAAGGCCTTCTTAAGAGGACAGATTATTTCATTTGTTTCCCATAGAAATAAATTAGAAACCAAGAAAATATCAGAGCTAGGAAGCGAAATTACTAGAATAAATGAAGAACAAGCCAGGTGTCCAAGCGAAAGCTCTCTACAGGAAAAGGCAGGCCCTGCATACAGAACAACTAAAGAAACTGAACAACTTATTTATAAGTCCAGACATCATTGCTATGAACATGGAGAAAAAGCTAATAAGCTTTTAGCTCAACAAATTCACAAACAAGAAGTTCGCAATGCAATACCAGTAATTACCAACATGAATGGAGAAGAAATTATAGACCATAAAAATATAATGCACACATTTAGAGATTATTATAAAACCCTTATATTCTACTGAGCTCAAAGAAGACAACACACAATCTAATGCATTTCTGGATACATTACAGACACCACAAATAGATGCTTTAAGTGCTGAGGAACTGGATAAACCTCTAACACTAACAGAATTACTAGATGCTATAAAGTCACTACAAAGCGGGAAATCAGCAGGCCCTGATGGTTACCCCATAGAATTTTATAAGAAATTCTCCACTCAGCTAGCTCCCCTCTTATTGGCAACATTTACAGAAGCTAGAGACAACCAAATACTACCTCAAACATTTCGACAAGCATTAATCATCGTCTTTCCTAAACAAAATAAGGACTTGTTACAATGTGCATCATACAGACCAATTTCACTCCTGAATAATGATGTTAAGATACTCTCAAAAATTCTAGCTAGATGGATGGAGAAAGTGCTGCCCTCGGTAATATCACAGGATCAAACTGGATTTATTAAAGGCCGACATCTATCTTCCAATCTCTGACGCTTGTTTAATGTTATATATTCACCAGCAAAATCAAACACCCCAGAGATATTACTATCATTAGACGCAGAAAAAGCATTTGATATGATTGAATGGGTTTGGCCCGAATATTTGTGCATGGATCAAACTATTGTATACCAATCCAGAAGCTTCAGTTTGTATTAATAACATTTGCTCAGACTACTTTAAGCTAGAACGTGGCACCAGACAAGGATGTCCCTTGTCACCACTGCTGTTTGCAATCGCCATTGAACCACTGGTGGTTCACTGCCGAAATTCTTATCAGATAAAGGGGATTGTCAGAGAAGGACTGGAACAGAAAATTTCTCTATATGCAGGTGATATGGTTTTATATATATCAGACCCAGAAAACACTGTCCCTGCAGTTCTAACAGCACTAACATAATTTCAAAAGATATCTGGTCTTAAAATTAATCTGAATAAAAGTATACTCTTTCCAGTGAATTCACAAGCATATAATATCAGATTGGACACCCTACCTTTTACCATAGCAGATCAGTTTAAATACCTAGGGGTAAATATCACAAGTAAACATAAAGCTCTTTATCAACAAAATTTTGCCATCTGTATGGAAAAAATTAAGCAAGACCTGGATAGATGGTCAACCCTTCATCTCACTCTAGCCGGAAGAATTAACGTTGTTAAGATGAATATCCTTCCTAAACTTCTTTTTTTATTTCAAAACATTCCAATATATATCAATAAATCATTTTTTAAGCAATTAGATTCAACAATAACCTGTTTCATTTGGAACTCAAAACACCCACGTATCCGAAGAGCAACCCTACAAAGACCTCAGGCAGAAGGCGGCATGGCTCTACCTAATTTTCAGTTTTATTACTGGGCAGCAAACATACAAGCCATAAAAATCTGGACACAAATAAATGAACATACACAGGCTTGGTCCGCAATAGAAATAAAATCCTGTAGTACTTCTTTATACTCCCTGCTCTGCTCTCCAATAAATGCAAGTTATCGCAAATATACTAATAACCCAATTGTGCTTTACTCACTTAGAATATGGAACCAAATTAGAAAGCATTTTAAGATGGAAAATCTTTTATCGGTGGCACCTCTGCAAGAAAACCACCTCTTTCAACCCTAGCAAACATATCCAGTTTTTAATACCTGGAAAAGTTTTGGGATTAAAATGCTCAGAGATCTTTATATAGACAACATATTTGCATCTTTTGAACAATTACGTTCAAAATTCAACCTCCCAGCTACACATTTCTTTCACTATCTTCAAATTAAAAATTTTGTTAAACAGAAATTGCCCGATTTTCCCCACCTCGCACCCTCCACAATCCTGGAAAAAATAACTATTACCACATTTAATTCCCTTCTCCATCTCTTATTTACATATATATTTATTTCTCCCTTTCCTTTGCTTATTGTTGTCTTATTAAAAAGCCCTAAGCAATTCTACTTTAGCTAATCTCTCCTTCTCAGGGGTGGGGTTTGATTTGCCTTTAATTTGTTTGGTTATAAATTGATCTATTTGTATGGAATGATTACAATAAAAATTAATAAAATACTTCTCTTAGCAAGGAAAAAAAAAAACTTTCTTTCAGGAGGTTTAAGCGGAAGTATATGAGGTCTAAAGGAAGAAAAAACTGAGCCAACAGACGAAGCAGGGTTTCGTACAGCCCTATAGTACACTGCAAGTACAAATTAAGTGTTTTTAAAATTAATACTGTATACCATGATTATAAAGAAATAATTTTGACTTGAAAAATACCAAAGTTTTCCTTTAAAGTCTGATCAGAGAGAGAAAAATAGAGATGAGCTCATGATCAGAAGTAGGTGATTGCATTTGATTCTTCATATTGCTGGGAGTCACAGCCGAGCATGAATTGAAATAGCATTGGCTAGAGCTGCACAGAGTTTATTCAGCTGCCTCTGTGGCTTGTGGGAGATGAGCTTGGATAAACTACTGCTCTTTTTTGGTTTTGGTTCTTTTTACTTTCTCAGAAAAGGACAAGTCTCTTCTGCAGAGTATATTTCCCAACCTTTTTTTGGCCATGCCCCACCTAGGCCTCTCTAAAATCATGATGTCCCCCACTGTAACATATACCTTATTCTTATTATTACCTATTCAAAAAGTGAACTCCTACTCACATGGAGGAAGGTCATAATGTCATTAATTTGGTCTAAACAAGCTTCCAAAGAACATGGAAACAAAAGAGGGAAAGGATAGTTGAAGTACTGACAAAGAAATCACTAAGAAATTATTTAAAAAAATAATATAATATGAAGTAATATGAAAATACAGCAAATACAGTCTTGAAAACATATAATAAGAGATGTGATATTCATAAATATAAAATAACTTTAACAACAGCTTTTTCTGTAATATTTTGATCATTTAATATTTTTGTTATATTGCAAAATTTTATAATCATTGTTACAATTTTAATGGTAAAAACGATTTCTAAGTAGAAAAACCCAAGCCGGTTGTAAAATCATAAATTAAAGGGTTCTTCACCATCCCTTCTATCCATCCATCCGTCCATCCATTATCCAACCCGCTATATCCTAACTACAGGGTCACGGGGGTCTGCTGGAGCCAATCCCAACCAACACAGCGCGCAAGGCAGGAAACAAACCCTGGGCAGGCACGCCAACCCACCGCAGGGCGCACACGCACACATACACACACACACACCAAGCACACACTAGGGACAATTTAGAATCACCAATGCACCTAACTTGCATGTCTTTGGACTGTGGGAGGAAACCGAGATACCCGGAGGAAACCCACGCAGACATAGGGAGAACATGCAAACTCCACACAGGGAGGGAAGCGAACCCGGGTCTCCTTACTGCGAGGCATATATAAATGTCTCTGTCAAAAATTGTTTAACGTATCTAAATTCTCGAATTGTCTCCCCTAAAAAATCTAATTGGCCCCCAGTGGGTCGTGCACCCCACGTTGGGAATCACCGATCTAGATGCAGAATATCAACTGTGTTCAAGTCTGGGGACTATGAGAACCATTCCATAACCTTCACTTTGTTTCTCTTGAAGTATTTGACAGTAGATTGCAAAGTGTGGACTGTTGTCATCTTGTATAAGTCATAATTTTTTCAGCTTCAGTTTCCTGATAAATTCTCTGCCATTCTTCTTGAGGAGTTGTGAACCCCAAAATGAATCCATTGTTCCCTGTACTCACACAATGTTTCATCCGCTATTGGCTTCCACATCACCACAAAACATAATAGATTTATCCCTGAACTTAAACAACCAGAAAATGTGTTTTTTATTTAAACGCTGCTTCTTTTTTTCCCAAACAAAACTTTTGTGGTTGTAGCCAAAGAGTTTGAATTTAATTTCACCTGTCTACAACATCTGGTGCCATAATGCCTCTGCCCTATGCAGATTCTGCTTTGCATACTTTAGATATTCGTTTTTGCGATGAGACTGCAGGTAAGTTTTCTTCTAATGGCTTCTCCATGAAGGCAATGTCCATGTAAGGAACACTGTGCATAATGCAGTGCACCACCACTTCTTTATCAGTAAAACATGCCTGCAGGTCCCTTCTAGTCATTTGGGGGTTTTGCTTTGTCCTCCTGCACAGTATATTAACTGTTATAATTCTTTTCAAAATTTAAACACTTTAATCATTTCTCCTCTTAATCTCTTTTTTGCTTGAAATGAAAAGGATCAGTGTTTTAATCTTTCTTTATAACACACTCCCTGTAAGCTTGCAATCAGCTTATTTGGTCTTCTCTGGACTTTTTCCAGCACTGCTATGTCCTTTTTGTAGCCCGGAGACCAAAACTGCACACAGTACTCCAGATGAGGCCTCACCAGTGCATTATAAAGGTTTAGCATAACCTCCGTGGACTTGTACTGTCCACATCGTGAAAGCTCGGCCCCAGAACACAGACAGGCACACACCGATGGTTCCTAAAAGCACACGTTTATTTACAGTTTGTCCACACAACACTCAATGTCCCTACACCTAACACCCTCTTCATGGGCTCTCCAATGGTCCTGCACCACCTCCATTCCTCTCCACCAAGCTCTGTCCTCTTCCTCCCAACTCCAGCTGTCGACTAGAGGGAGGCGGCCCCTTTTAAAATCACCCGGATCTGCTCCAGGTGCTTCCTGATGTCCTTCCGGCGGGACTTCCTGGTGTGGCGGAAGTGCCGCATGAGCACCCAGAAGCACTCCAGGCGTCCCTGGACGGTCCTGCACCAGTACTCCCATCTGTGGTGGAAGTGCCAACATCCCTGGCAGCGGCCACGGGCCTCATTGGGTTTGAGCCTCCATGCTCCGCTCCTGTGGTCCCCACACTAACCAGGGCGGCTGCCCCCTCGTAGCCTGGGGGTGTATAGTCCACCTCCCGGTCTTTCCAGGCCTTCCGGCTGGGTCTGATCCCCAGCCGCCTGCCACAAAACTAACATTCTGTTAGCCTTCTTAATTACTTCTGAACACTGTGACGAGTCCACTATGACTCCTAAGTCCTTCTCGTAAGAATGCACTTTCAATTTTCAGACCGCCCATTGTGTATTCAAACCTAGCATTTTTACATCTAATGTGTAATTCCTTTACATTTCCTGTATGCTGTCCAAGCCCTTCTGTAATGATTCAATACATTCTAGATTTTCTGCTAATACACCCAGCTTTATATTATCTGTAAACTCAACCAGGTTGTTACTTATATTCCTATCCAAGTCATTTATATGTATTAAAAATAGCAGCGGCACTGGCACTGACACCTGTGGAAAACCACTCTTAATGGGAGTCAATTCTGATGAGGTTCCTTGTACCATAACCATCTGCATCCTGTGTCTGAGCCAATTCTGCACACATCTACACAAAACACCCTGAACTCCCACTTCTTTTAGTTTGATTGCCAACCTCTCATGTGGCACCTTATCAAATGCTTTCTGAAATTAAAGATAAATTATATCATATGTGCCACTCTGATTGTATCTTTTTGTTGTTTCCTCATAGAATTCCAGCATGTTAGTAAAACACAACCTCCTTCTTCTGAACCTATGCTGACTGTTCAGAAACACTCCTATTCTTGCCATATGTTGCTCAATCTTTTCCTTAATAATTCCTTTCATTAATTTAATTGTGATGCACATTAAGCTTACTGGCCTGTAGTTGCTTGTATCTGTCCAACATCTTTTTATATAATGGGATAATATTTGCCATCTTTCCAGTCTTTCAAAATTTCCCCAGGGTACAGTCACTTCCTAAAAATATGTGTCAAGGGTTTATATGTGTACTCGATAACCTCCATAAGAATTTGAGGTTAAATATTATCTGGATCTGTTGATTTGTTGAATTTCAGCCTATTAAATCTAAGTAATATATTTCTCCCTCTACAATTTCAAAATCACTCAATACCTCCTTACTGCTGGGAGGTTATCTACTTCCTCACATGTAAAGACCTCAGAAAAATGCAAGTTTAGAGCATCTGCTATTTCACTATATATATTTTTAAATTCACCTTTACTATTGCTGATGCACTTTACCTCCTCCCTGGCCATTCTGTGACTACTAAAATACTGAAAGAAATTCTTTGGTTCATCTTTCGTCTTATCCTCTATATTCATCTCTAACTGCCTTTTAGCTTCCCTATTACCCTTCTTAATGGTTGCCCTAATGTTCTCATACTCCCTGTGATTCACATTGAAGCTATTAATCCTTATTCAGCTTTTTCCTTTGCAGTGTCTTTTATGACTGCGTATTAACCCACTGTGGAGTTTTTTTTTTTATAAATTCCTACTAATTCCAAATTTTGGGATGTACTTGTTCTGCATTATGTGTAAAACGTTTAACCTGTTCCAATACTCCTCGAATGTCTCCGTACATAAAAGCTTATCCCAGTTTATCCCAGTTGACTTTGAGGTGTCTGTTCAAAATTTACCCACCTAAGTTTAAACATAACAATTTTAGTCTTTAGCTCTTCCAAAACACTAAAAACTGTATTATATTGTGGTTACTTGACCCTGGCTTTTCAATCCCCTTTTGCCCTCAGTTATCCTTGTTATTACAAAATGATAAATCTAGACAGGCTTTGCCTGCATTGGTGCTTTCACATACTGTTAAACAGACACTGATTACTTCTAAATGCAAACTGGGTATGTCAGAAACTCACTACCTTGGTTATTCCATAGCTAAAGGGTTGCTGAAACCTCAAATGAAGAAGATTGCTGAGGTATTTGTATAGCCTCAACCAGAAACACAGAGGCAGGGACATGCTTTCTTAAGACTAGCTGGTTACTTTATCCATCCATCCATCCATTTTCCAACCCGTTGAATCCGAACACAGGGTCACGGGGGTGATTACTATAGATGATTTATAATTATTTTTGCCAATCAGGCTGCCCTTTATCTGATTTAACAAAAGAATCACAATTTTTTGTGGACAAATTCATGGATTTTGAAAACAGTCCTTTCCTTTCATTTTACCCTACACTGTGGAACCCAGGCTTATCCAAAGATTTCATCTTTGCCAACATGTATGGGGTTGAATGCTGTGTTATCTCAGGTTGTTGTGATCAGGAACACTCTATTATGTATCAAAGTTGTAAACTGTTGCCCATAGAACTTGATTACTCCACTATTGAGTAAGTAATTTCTGGCAAAAAAATGAGCGGTTCATGCATTCCATTATTATCTAAAGAGTTACATGTTTATATTGGTAAGCATTCATGCACCACTGCAATGATTTTACAGGCAAAAATACACATATTCTAGACTTACTAGGTAGTTTATTCAGTTACAGCCGTTTAATATTTCAGTTTGACATTGTCTCAGTTCACAACATGTTACGACAAATTTCTTTCCCCAAATTGCTGAGCTGCTAGAAAGTCTGTTTACTAAAGAAGTGAATGAAGCTGAGCAGAAGTGTTTCAGGCTACTTTCTACAGTCATTTCTGTTTATCAAATGTAGGATCTTCTGCAGTTTTTTACAAGTCTCATATCTTACATTGATTAAAAAAAAAAAACTTTATAAGTGATTAATTGTCGAATACCAGCAGTTCTTCCCCTGGCTGGGATTTGTGTTTTGCAGTCTGCTCATGGAGCTTGTGGCTCAGAAAGTGTCAAATTGAATAGAAGAAAACTTGGAAATAGCTGTTACATGTAATTAAGTCTTGTATTTTTGGGATTAACTTTGTTTAACCCAACATAAATCTAACTCCAAAACACATTCAAGTACTTTTTTGCTTATCATTTAACTGTTAATTGAATTAAAAATAAGGGCAGTAGAGCCTGGATTAGTCAAAGTAATGGGGATTAGGGTTATTCGAGCTATGTATTCAAGGCCAGATAGATGGAAATATGCGAAACAGGATAGAAAGAAGTATTTTTAAACCCATCATATTTTAAAATATATGATTTTATATTAGTAGCATGTTAAATATTTCATTAAGCTGTTTTAAAATTACAATTCCTTTGTGTCTAAATATAATTTATTTATTATTTACAACAGTGATCTTTTGTTGGCATGTGCCTTTTTTGTTAATCAGAAAACTGACACTTCAACATACTTGAAATGGTGGATGCCAAGTAATGTGCTTGCACTAGGCATTGCCAACACTATGGACAGACCTGACAGTCTTCCAATTCTTCAGCTTCACCAATTCCCAGTCTTTCCATTTATTTGACCAATATGAAACAGATGTAGAAAAAGAAAAGCTGGAGATACTGCCAAAATATGTGCAGACAAAAAATCATGGTGTCTCTAAGAATTAGAAGATTGGGTAGATGTGCCACTCAGGGTTCTGTCTTGCAAACTATCACCCAGATATATTTGTCCACATACGATGCCAAACATGCATGCTTAGACAGGTCAGCCAAGACTTGGTCCATGTTATGTTACGGAGAAGAATTTTGATGTAACACTGCCACTAACCTGACTTCTGTTTGCCTTAGAATGAAGGAATGAAATTCCTTCCATATCAGAGCTGCTGAATTCTCCACCCCTTCCACTTCCACCTTACTATATAAGTTCACCTGACCAGCACATCACCATCAAACATGTCTTTGGATGTAGACACACAAAAAAAAAACCCATAAAAATACACTCACACACAGACAGGCCCAGCTTTCACACTTGATCTTCTGGAACTAGGTAGTAACAGTGCTTCCCATTGCCCCTCCATGCCACCCAAAATTCAAATTGTAATTGAATATAATTTATATTGCAAAATAAACATTTCATTTTGCATAGCACCTCTCTACGAAGGTAGTTTACAGATATATATAAATACCTGAAACAAGTATTTTTTGCTCAGGTTCACAGTGGGTGAGAGGTAGGAATGTACATGTAACACTTTGGTTTATCCACTTCCTTTGCGCTTCACCACATTCCCTGACTACACCATTCTGCTCAATGCTCAAAGACAAAAGATATGACCGAAAAATGATTTAAACAGCATGAGTAAAATATAAATATTATTATTTGACCTCCAAAGCCGAAGCTGACCCTGATGGTAAAATGTTTGAGTTTCTGAATTCAATGTTGCATTTTCATAACTTTTTTTTTAACTAAATTTCAACAATTGCTTTTCCAGCGCAGTATTCTAACCCAGCAGTATTCGGCAAAAGTCAAGAACTAAAACTAAATGCATATATACTGATCCTACAAGTGTCACAAATGCACATTATGCATGCCATTTGAAAGTGGAAGGAGAGTTATGGTATCTAAAGGAAACCTATCTAAGCATTACAAAATTACAGGTAAATAAATATGTCTAGTTAAGAGGCTCTGTGAGGAAAGAAGTATCTGTAGCACACCAACATGTTCAAATTGGTATGTTTAATGAAAAATATACTCAGTGGCCATTTTTAAAATGTCAACATATTTTAATTTTTTTGAAACACTGCAGATATTTTTTAAAGTTTTAGGAAAGATTCTTCAAGGTTTCCTGAGTCATATTTAAGGCTAGGACATCACAATATTTTACATGTTACCAGCATAACATTTCATGCCTTCATAAAATTGGATGACCAACTGTAAAAATAACCGTTCTGATACCACTAGAATTAGATGACGTAGTTATGGCAAGTCAGATGTGGTTATTTTTGTCATCTTTTAATTAATAGAACATTTAGTTAAGGCTGGCATAGTAGTGTTTCTAAGTAGGTACTCTAGGGGGTCAGTGAGGTGTAGTAGCCAAGGACATAGATCTTAAAGCTTAAGGTTAGTGATTTCATACAAAAACTCTCACTGTGTGACCCTCTTGTATGTTACTTTAACTAATGTATATATGCTCTTATAAAAAAAGACACCTGCAAACATTTGTGATATAATCCTGTAATTATAAAGCACCCTGGGATGACATTCACTAGAAAAAAAGTGCCACCATAAGTAACCTTTAGGTATTAGTAAAATAAAATTTTATGCACTGCAATATTTTCCCAGCATACTAATAAAAAAGAATGGAACTTTACAATGCAAAAGGTATCCTCTCCATATTGATAACCCCGTTCATTAAACCTGTTTGTTCTTGTTGTTGACCAATGAATAATATTACAAATCAGAAAAGATTTCTTATAGTGTACTTTAGGAGGCAAACAGACATGTTGAACACGTTTGTCACTTTGTAGAACTATGTGTTATTATAAACATAATACAGTACTTATTATTGCAACACATAAGTGACTTTTAATTTATAAGTGTGCATATGATTAATTTCTGCCTATCAATTTGTATTCTTCATATATTTTTGCATAATTAGGTAGATGGGTTACATTTGTGTTTTGAACATATTCACATCACTTTTTCCTCCATATTGTAAAACCTCATCTAATGGAATCAGCTGAGAAACCTTTTAATCGGTGTTTCATGAGCAAACGTTTGACAGTGAATATTTAAGGTACAAGTTAATGTAACTTAATAAAACCTGTAGGCATTAATAAAGCCTGACTGTATCTGTTAATAAGTGTTTGTTTATTGCCTGCACAGCATATGCTGTAGCCCCTTGTAGACATAAGCAGAGCAAAAAAAAAAAAAAAACAGCCTAAGCAACCAAACCCAGGAATTGTCAGTTTGTCTGAACATACCTCTGAATAACTTTGAGGCTGATCCATTCTGTCCAATCCAGTTACATGTTCTGTAGGGTCCATCATTTTGAGAAGAGAGCCAACGTTTTACACTTTTGACAGCAGTTATTCTAACTGTTGTGGTTGAGAAAATTGCACCATTACTCATGTTTTACAAGAAGCGGAAGCTAATACTTCCTGTGGCAAAGGCAGTAAAAATTAGAAAATGCTTGTGCTTCTTTGCCTGTCTTGTTGGTAGTTATTAAGAAAAATGAGATACAATTAATGTGCAAATCACAAAATACATTTTACATCTGTCTGCATGTACTGTAAATATTCCAAAAACCAGGCAAATTTATAATGAACTAATAAATGAACCAAAAGCAAAGCTAGAAAACTAGTTGAGGTCAAAAGGACAGCTTTTAGTGCATGACAAACTACTGACTTTACCATACACAAATAATATTTAGGCATTAAATTATTAAAGATTTTAACTAGACCAGTTTCCAAAGGGTTATTTGAACAGCTCTGTTGTAGCTGTTCAGCATTTCAAATTGTGTTCATTTGTGTATTACCAAATCTAGATTATTTATTTAGATTAGATTATTTATTTATAAAAGCACATTTAAAACAACAGCGGTTCTGCCAAAGTGCTGTACAAAGAAGTATTAAAATAAGCAAAATGCAAACAATCATGCAGAAGCAGATTAATAAAATAACCAATAATAACATCCACCACAATCCCATTATACACAGTGGAAGGCATAAGAAAACAAGTAGGTCTTAAGGCAACTTTTAAAAGCCTTGAGCGAGGATGAAGACCTGATGTGAAAAAGTAAGTCATTCCAAAGCCTAGGAGCAATAACTGAGAAAGCTTTGTCTCCCCTAGACTTCAGCAGAGATCTTGGAACTACAAGAAGTAGTTGTCCAGATGACCTCAATGCTCTTGGTGCCACATGGGGATGAAGGAGGTCACAGATGTATTTTGGAGAGAGACCATGCAAGGCTTTAAAAACAAACAGCAAGATTTTAAAATCAATGCAACACCCCACCAGTAGCCAGTGGAGACAGAGAGGCTAAAATGGGGAAGATGCGATCCTTTTTTCTAGACCCAATTAAGAATGTAGGTGCAGCGTTTTGAACCCACTGAAGGTGCGACAGAGCAGATTTGGGAAGTTCCACATATAAGGAATTACAATAATCAAGGTGAGATGTAATAAAGGCATGAATGACTGTTTCCAAGTCATTCTGTGAAAGAAAGGATTTTAGTTTAGAAATTTGCCTCAGTTGGTAAAACCTGGACTTTACTACCATGGAAATTTGTTTTTCAAAACTTAGTGACAACTCGAACATGGTACCTGGGATTCTGATATCATTATGAATCATTGCTGCCAAGGAGCCTGAGTGCTGATTTCAAATGCAGATGTGGTAGGACCAAAAATAATGACCTCTCGGTCCGTCTCAGTCTTTTTGATTGGTCTTTATCATACACGAGTATTGAAGTGAGTGAAGGTTATCAAAGTTAACTCCTCCGCCCCTTGCACTTGATCCACAGAGAGAAAATCCAGTAGCAGAATAGATGGCAGGAATTAAACTGACGCTCAGAGAACCGGAGGGCATTCTCCAGTGCAGCCTCCTACAAGAACAGCGATGTATATAGCATTGCTGTCATAAAATTCCTAGTGATTATATAATCCAGCTCCTAGGTGAGGCATCCAGTTCAAACTCCTCAACTCAAGAGATGAATAAGCAAGCGCCATGAAAATGTATACTCTTTATCCCATAAACTGAAAAACAGGAGATCAGATCCAGAAAAAAATATTAAAATAAAAACTAGTCACTAAAAAACACCCTGGCACAAAGATTCAAAAACATGTTAGCCAGCTAGCCCCACGGTAGAACGGACAGACAACCAAACAAAACCCGAAAGAAAGTTGCTCACAGTATGCCAGGTCAGACCGAAGTGTCATGAGCAAGCGAGGGCTCATGCAAACCCTAAGACTTTCAACAAGATCTTAACAAACACAACAGAACAACTGCAGGTAGATCTGCAAACAATCATAGGTCTCCAAAATGTTCAGGAGAAAAAATAAACTCAGAAGGTCCCAATCAGGAACATGAAGAAAGATCCCACAGCAAAAATAAAAATGGACAGCGGCAGACAAAACATAGCAGTGTTTGTCCTACTAAAAAATGGAAAGTCAATCAGTTCACATCTGATCATCAAGGTACATTTTGTAAGACACTTACACAATGTCTCTTCTTTTTGACAATAAGACCAAAGAGACAAAAAAGAATAAAAACTGCATTTATGGATAAACAAATGGAAATACATAGCAAATAACAAAAGAAGAATGCTGCTGCCTCTCCGAGACTTCTAAAACAAGTTCTGATTCCCTTTTTGTCTTGTGGAGTGTCTCACCTATTTGTCTACCTTCAGAGTACCATCAGCATTCTCCCACTCTCTGTCTGTTAATCTTTTTCTCTTATTTAGAGTCCTGACTTCTCCCTCCAGTGAGTGAGCTCTTACCCAATTCATCGGTTAACAGTGAACTCAGTTCAAAGTCCCTATAAATCTCCTGTCGGGTCACTTTTGGCCAAGCCCTCCACTTCACCATAGTCTTTAGTTGCTGTTAAAGTGCTGGGACTTTCAATGAGCTTCTGTACGTCCTCCCTTCAAAAACTAACACAGTCCTACTCCATTCTTTAGAATATTCTAAGTTGTCATGGACTAGAAGGTAGCAATGGACCTTGTTCAAGTCCTCTTCAACCTAGCATTTATAAGGACAACATTGTCACACTCCTTCTTATATGGGGCCAGGTGCTACATTCTGTCATTTTCATTTGTAGCCACTATCATTTGGGTTGCCTGTACTTTAGAATTGTGGGAGCAATTGTATATTTCCTCTGAGGCCACTGATCTCTTCCTTCTACACTAGTGACTTTGTCTCTGCTCCCCTTCTGGATCACGTATTCAATGTATAGGAACTGCTGCTCCCTGGATGTTCCCCAATGGCATATTCACTTTTATCCTTAGAGTTCATTGAGACATATACCTGTCCCATGCCACATTTTCCTATTGGTCAACCAAGCACAGCTTTAATAAAACCCAAACATGCAGAACAAAACTTGAGCCAAACAATTGTTTCCATAGAGCTTTCATTTTTAATTATGAACTTATTAAAAACACATACTGTATATACTCATTTATAAATCGGGTCTTGAAACCCAAAAAATTGATCATAAAATCAGACCCCGACTTATACTCCCGTTCAAAAATGCGACACTTAATTTTTTTTTTTCTACATCTTCTTGACTCCTCCAATCTCAAATCAGTTTCTCCGATGCATCGAACTTTGTTGCAGCAGCGCAGATACCAATTTCTTTTGCTATTTCAGCGACGTTCAATTTAAAACCAGCTTCATATTTTCTTCTGATTGAACGCCCCATCGTAGATAAGGGATGCTGTTACGATAAAGGTGTATGAGGGTGTGAGACACAAAAAACACAAATCAGTGCAAACGTTGCTTCGGAATAGTTCAGGGATTACCGTGTGGTCACATAGGCATAATAGAGAGAGAGAGGTTAGGAGCACGTGCTGATATAGCGCATTGCCGCACCCACATAGAAACAAAAGGCCGTGTGCTCCATGGTTACTCTCTCAGGTGGGTGTTAGCATATCATAATCTCTTGGACCAATAGTGTGAGTTTTCCTCATTCAACTTATAAGACCGACATAATAAAATACCAGAAATTATACAGTTAAATCAAGTCCCGACTTATCCGCGGGAGAACTTATCTGTGAGTATATATGGTTAATACAGTGTTATGAAAAAAATAATTTATTACACTTTAATATTACCTATGCATACACTAGTCCTTTCTTCAACTCACAAAAGATGATTATGCTTTGCTCATTATTTTTAAAATACTACGGGGCAAAGCCCCCTGCTTGCTTCGCTTGCCCACATCCCCCCCAGGGTACGCTTTACGCCAGCCACTTTGTGCCTCTGCCGTTCACATTGTGAAGGGGGGGGGGGCTAAACGCACACTAAGAGATGCGGACGGATCAGCTGCTGCTGCTGCTCCTGCTGCTGAGCTGCTTGTTCTGCTTGTTACACTGCGCGTTGATCATTTAAAAGCCTGTACAGCAACTGTCCTTTTGACTCACTGCTTTGTTTTGCGGGACGTCAAAGTGTCTTCCGAGAAGATCACGTCTCGACCCAAGTTTTTTTTTATTATAATAGAGAGACACATTTTGTGCACTTTAAGGCATATCTGTAGCATTGATGACATATTTTGCTCTAGAATACTTGTTTGCATCTCAGTTCCTCTACCCAATGCAACACTCTACCAGAGTTGGCCAAGACACCTCTATATGATGATCTGCACAAAAAAATGTACAGTATTATAAAGGAACATTTGGGTTTTTGTGTTGTAAATATACAGTGATGTCTTTTTTTAAGACTATTGAATGTGCATTTACAACTTTCTCTTTTGGCTCTTCTACATCTCCAGGTGCACAACATTTTGAGAAAGCAAGTCGACATGATACTGATACTTCATCCATTGATGCTTCTTCTGTGGAAGATTACCTTATAACATCATAAAGAATGCTGAATTCTGTTGAATAAAAATGCCAAACTTAATTTACCCTCTAAGGACAGTCACAGCCTCTCACATGAATTAGTATTAGTCTGCTGCACACATTGCACATGAGCAATGCACTCAATATACAATACAATTTCATAACAAAAATGTGGAGTCTTACATTACAAAGAAACACTAACACAGAAAGAGATATTACTGTCTTTACTTGGTCTTAGACAAGGGCAAGTCTACTATGAAACTAAAGTGGCTTAGGCCTCAGGGCCCCTAATACCGGACGTGCCCCAATAGCAACTTTAGTCTACATTGCTTAAAATTTTTGGGTGTCTACCATCTGAGAATGAGTTTTTAAAAAAATAATAATATTAATAATATAGTTAATTCAATAAAAATAATAGCTGCAATAACAATTAAAAGGTTACTAGGGGCTTCACACCCTGCTCGCTTCATTCACTAACCCCCCGGCCTGCGCTACGCTGTAAGAGTTGAATTTGAATCCTGGTCCAATGTGCACCTGGCATGTGTCTGATTCTCATATCCTTCTGAGCTTATGCTTAAGAGCTTACGCTGTTATTTTATTATTCACTATGATAAATGTATTTCTTGTTATTTTATATAACTCCTAAGAGAAAAATGCTATTTTTATGGCATACAACTATTATTCTATAATACTAAGTTTCCTGTTTTTGTACCCAGCTGGATAATAATATATATAGAGGCCATTGTTCTTTTCTTTTTGACCATGAGAAACAGTGTGTGCGTGGAGAAACTCACACATCTCCTAAAATAAGAATAAAAATAATACATATAAAATGTCATGTACATCCTAAGCAAACAGGACTATCAATCAAATTGTGATCATTTAAGGTATCAACATCTGCCATGTCCTGCTAGTCACTAGGTGTAACCAATCATGTTAAAAGTTTTCTGATTATGTAATGAATTCCTTTTTTTGAGTAGTGACCTAATCAATGGATTGTATAAATATAGCGCAGAGGACACTTTTTTCTCTGTAGCATGTGGCTAACATGTAATGCACTTGTTACCTCTTTGGAGATTTAGATAAAGAATAATGATTGACGCTTTCTCCTGCCTGTTTTATTGCTTAAATCGGGGCATTCCAGTGGGGGGTGTCTGTATTCATAATTTACTTCCACAACACGTCAGCCACAGAGCATCTCTGCCACTCGTGTTGTGATGAGGGGGACAGAACGCATCCCAAGGAGACACGGTTGCTCCCCCAAAACCCCCTCTCAAACGGTGATACAATGGGAAACAAAAAGTTTTCTTTTTACCTCCTCTTTGCTCGATCAGCTGCTGGTTTGCTGCTGCTGCTGCTGCCGTGCCACATGATCTGCATCTCGCGCAGTGCTTCGAACATTTAAAAGCCTGTACAGCAGCTGTCCTACTCTTTGTCTTTTATTTCTGACCCCAGGTGTGGTTAAATCTCTTGGCACAAAGTCTCGTCTCGCAGGATGTGAGTTCTTGATATTTTGTAGTTTATAATTTAAAAACAGAATAAGAATATGAAAATCTAACAACATCATATTAAAGTTCGATAAATTCTGAAAAGAATGATACCAAACATACTGTATATATGCAGGTTTTCAAATAAGCCCGATTTAAAGAGTGACAACAAATGTCACATAAAAACGTCACATAAAATCATTGCACAAAATCGTTGCACTTTTAGGCTTAGGATTTTGTATATATAGAGTAAATAAAAGTTTCATGTAGGTTAGTCATAAAGTTCAAATTAAAGATGTTTTATTCTAAATATATTTAATATAAAGTAATTATAAATAATTTAAAATACTATTAATATTTATAATAGAAATTAAAATTATTTATCTTAGGCTATCAATAATCGAAAAATGAAAACATATGTTGGCCTTTTTTGGTTTTTCATCAGTTCATATCAGACACTTGTTGTTACTTCTCAGAGGTCAAGTCAGGAATATCTCAGCCAAGCTTTACTCCATCATGCCTGCAGTGCTGAAACACTTTAGCTAACAAGAGAGACACCATATCCAATTTTTGTATTGCGGGGGTGTAAATACATAAAACAAAACATATTTTAGCCAACATAAAAAGTTAATTTGCACCAGTGTCTGGTTCTCCCAGCATAATTGCATCACTTTACTGCACTCATATTGCAATAAGGGTATCTACCAAGAATGAAGCTGCTTGTGTTATTTGTAAGGTATTATTTCATATTAACGCACAAGTCATATGTGATGCCAAGATAAGGCTGACAAACATCACGTCTCCATAACCTGGGTCAACCCGTGATTCATTCATTTTGAGGCAAGCTAGCTTTGGCAGACTTCAATTTTTCAAATGTTCTGCTCTATTCATTGTAGCCAACATGTCATTACATATGCCAGGTAATAGTGGCTATCCGCTCAACCACTGGCACCATGTGCCTTTCCCTGACACCCAGAACACAGAAGTGTGGCACTATAATGCTACATATGATCTAGTATGTACAGGCAGATATTCTTGAATACAGGTGGCAGGGTCTCAACAAGCCAATGAACATTTGCAACATCATGACTGCATATGTATGAGGTTGATTAACACTGAGGCGTGTTCATGAATGCACATTTACAAGGTGATTGTGATTCATAAAGGATACGTTGCATAGAGATAGGTACTGTATATGGCAGGTTTTTATGAATTTTATTTGTTTCCTTGGCATGTGCATTTTCCTGTTTTTTTGGTGTGTGCATTTTTTTATGCTCGAATCCACACAAAGTTTTATACAGTGCATCCGGAAAGTATTCACAGCGCATCACTTTTTCCACATTTTGTTATGTTACAGCCTTATTCCAAAATGGATTAAATTCATTTTTTTTTCTCAGAATTCTACACACAACACCCCATAATGACAATGTGAAAAATGTTTACTTGAGATTTTTGCAAATTTATTAAAAATAAAAAAACTGAGAAAGCACATGTACATAAGTATTCACAGCCTTTGCCATGCATCCTGTTTCCCCTGATCATCCTTGAGATGTTTCTGCAGCTTATTTGGAGTCCACCTGTGGTAAATTCAGTTGATTTGGAAAGGCATACACCTGTCTATACAAGGTCCCACAGTTGACAGTTCATGTCAGAGCACAAACCAAGCATGAAGTCAAAGGAATTGTCTGTAGACCTCCGAGACAGGATTGTCTCGAGGCACAAATCTGGGGAAGGTTACAGAAAAATTTCTGCTGCTTTGAAGGTCCCAATGAGCACAGTGGCCTCAATCATCTGTAAGTGGAAGAAGTTTCAAAACCACCAGGACTCTTCCTAGAGCTGGCCGGCCATTCAAACTGAGCGATCGGGGGAGAAGGGCTTTAGTCAGGGAGGTGACCAAGAACCCGATGGTCACTCTGTCAGAGCTCCAGAGGTCCTCTGTGGAGAGAGGAGAACCTTCCAGAAGGACAACCATCTCTGCAGCAATCCACCAATCAGGCCTGTATGGTAGAGTGGCCAGACGGAAGCCACTCCTTAGTAAAAGACACATGGCAGCCTGCCTGGAATTTGCCAAAAGGCACCTGAAGGACTCTCAGACCATGAGAAAGAAAATTCTCTGGTCTGATGAGACAAAGATTGAACTCTTTGGTATGAATGCCAGGCATCACGTTTGGAGGAAACCAGGCACCGCTCATCACCAGGCCAATACCATCCCTACAGAGAAGCATGGTGGTGGCAGCATCATGCTCTGGGGATGTTTTTCAGCAGCAGGGACTGGGAGACTAGTCAGGATAAAGGGAAAGATGACTGCAGCAATGTACAGAGACATCTTAGATGAAAACCTGCTCCAGAGCGCTCTTGACCTCAGACTGGGGCGACGACCCTAAGCACACAGCCAAGATATCAAAGGAGTGGCTTCAGGACAACTCTGTGAATGTCCTTGAGTGGCCCAGCCAGAGCCCAGACTTGAATCTGATTGAACATCTCTGGAGAGATCTTAAAATGGCTGTGCACTGATGCTTCCCATCCAACCTGATGGAGCTTGAGAGGTGCTGCAAAGAGGAATGGGCAAAACTGGCCAAGGATAGGTGTGCCAAGCTTGTGGCATCATATTCAAAAAGACTTGAGGCTGTAATTGCTGCCAAAGGTACATCAACAAAGTATTGAGCAAAGGCTGTGAATACTTATGTACATGTGATTTCTCAGTTTTTTTATTTTTAATAAATTTGCAAAAACCTCAAGTAAACTTTTTTCACGTTGTCATTATGGAGTGTTGTGTGTAGAATTCTCAGAAAAAAAATGAATTTAATCCATTTTGGAATAAGGCTGTAACATAACAAAATGTGGAAAAAGCGATGCGCTGTGAATACTTTCCGGATGCACTGTAAATGAAGCCCCCTGGACAGAACTCTAGTCAATCACAAGGGCCACTGACATACAGTCATAAACAAACACACACACACATACTCTCTGTATTCACACACAGTGACTATTTGCAGTTGGCAATTAAAATAACCTAAAAAAATAAATAAACAAAAAACTTTGCATTTAATTTCCTTATTTGTTTGAGTCTGGCAGTACTAATTTTCATGAAATGGGACTTACAAAGGTACAGCTCTTTGGTAATGACAAATATTAGGGAAAGACAAACGTGAAAGGCAAAGTATATTTTTGATGTAAAGAAGAATAAAACATTTCAATATATTCCTTTACTACCAAGTTTGTGAAACCTGCTGAGTCATAGTTATGTGCTTGACCAGGAGATTGAAAGCACTGTAGCTCAGGACAGTACACAGATAGTGCCATTTTAAAACTAATACATTTTTTTTGTGGAAAACAGTCAAAGCTATCCATAACTCTTTATATAAATGACTTTCAAATCCACAGCCCTTTTGGCACAACATGTCACAGGTATAAGTTTTGTGGTATATATTGGATACTGAGCAATTTGCTCCCTTGCTCTCATTCAGCTCTGGCATCCATATACAGTATTTAGCCATTCTTTGGAAAAAGTGATGATGTGAAGTCATATAGCTTTGTGAAGATAGCAGAGCTTTTAAAAAGGTTTCTTATATTAGAACAGTATGGAGTTTTAATTTCACAGCTAGATGACTTGCAGCTGATTTGAAGGAATCCTTCCAGTAAAGCTTACTGACTGCTTGGCTTTGATTTTGAAAAACTATTTCTCTCTTGACATTCTGAATGGGCCAATTCTGAATTTTCCATACAAATGGGAAGAAAAATGCCACATACTACTACTACTACTACAAATTATAATAATAATAATAATAATACATTTTATTTAAATAGTGCTTTTCCCATGCTCAAGGTGCTTAAGGGGCAATGAAAATTAGAATTTGCTTAGATTGTTGCCATTTCTGATTGGGACTTTTGTATCAGAGGGAGAGCCTGCTTGGCAAGTGGTTTTAGATTTTAAGGACAATGTTGAGGTTAAAGTTGCCCCTGCCTACACAGAAGATATCATTTCTTAACTTTGGTGTAAAATATCTGAGCAGAAACAATGGTTTCAGGAGCTTTTCCAAACAATGCTACTTCCAAAACAACACTCCTTCTGATTTGTTCCTTTGGGCCTCTAGTGTCTGGTCACACTTACAGGTAATCTAACTTAGTCACCATTAAAATATCCGACCATGACGCCCAGTTTTATTAAGAGACTGGGAACTCTTGAAATTTACTGATAATAGCACACAGGTTTCTTTAAATTGGGCGGTGAGTAAACACACAATGAAAGACACAACAGTAATTTCAGAAAAAAGCAACAGTAAGTTCTATTACACAAGACAATATAAAGTACATTAAAAAGATAAATGAACATAACAAAATCTAAACATATCAGGAACGAATTTCCTTTTTTTAAAAGGAAAACACACAGTCCACACTCTAAAAGTCCGTTAAAAACAAGAATTTGGTGGATACAACCTTTAGTGGTGCAGAGTCTAGTTTGCGCACTGTGTTACCCATCCATCCATTATCCAACCCGTTTTATCCCAACTACAGGGTCACAGGGGTCTGCTGGAGCCAATCCCAGCCAACACAGGGCGCAAGGCAGGAAACAAACCCCGGGCAGGGCACCAGCCCACCGCAGGCACTGTGTTACCCCAACACTTAATCGTTCAACTGTCCACGGATGCGCTCTGTTCACCGGACACTCGTTACCCAACAGTAGTTGTGCCAAATCATTGAATCCCTGTCATCGTCTCTTTGGCGTTCCTTTTTTTTCCACTCTGGGCTCCTTGTGTTGCTGTGACCTAGGCACGCCTCATTTCTCGTCTGCCAGCTTTGCTCAGTCCTTTCATGCAGCTTCCCTCTCTCGCTGGACCCACAACTGGCGTCTCCTTGTGGAGCTGTCTCTTCCTCCCTGGAAATAAGTGTTGACATCCTTGTGCCTCACGTCGTGCCAGCCAGGTACCCTCGTCTGCCTACGAGCCCCTGTGCTCTGTCCGAGTGTCTTGGCAGCGTTCTCAGTGGACCGTAACACCCTGGGATTTAAAGGAGTTTAGTCCCTGCCATTGTCAGTCCTGGACAATCAGTTTAATCAATGGCACATTTAAATTTCCTGGGTTTAACAATTAATGAAAACACAAGTTAACAAAATGTATTGTTACCAACCATTAAAGAGTACAGATCTGCTAATTAGAAACCAATATTGTCAAACATGTTAATTTCCATCCATCCATTGTCCAACCCGCTGAATCCGAACACAGGGTCACGGGGGTCTGCTGGAGCCAATCCCAGCCAACACAGGGCACAAGGCAGGAACCAATCCCAGGCAGGGTGCCAACCCACTGCAGATGTTAATTTCCAAGTCAGGTAAATACAGACATCCTCCAAGGAAGGAGCAGTTCTGTTATCACAACTTGGTATTGTTTGTAATCTCAACCAGCCAAAGTGACTCCTTTGCAATACGGCAAATACCTCCATCCTGCAGACAGCCCTTTTAACTTCTCACCCCCAGTCCCAACAATGGGTGCCTAATGGAACCACCCAGTGCACAAAAAAATGTCCCCCTCTGATACATATATAGACAATGAGATATGAGGCAAAAACATGTTGCTTGAAAAACTAATTGTTTTAAACAATGCGTCTTTTAGTATCAAACATGCATCAGCAAATGATTGCTTACCATTTACATTCATCTGCCCTTAAAAGAATTCCTTTGGAGTTCACAGAGGTCTCATCAATTCCAGTTGGTGTCCTGAATGAGAAAATTTCTTTCAGTACTAAACAGTGTTACTCAGATGTAACCAGGGCAATTTAGCCAAAAGAGTGACTCAGAATAGTATATCTTATCAGATTGGAATGATTGTTGCTCCTGAACATTAGAACACTCTAGACGAGAAGAGGCCATTCAGCCCCACAAAGCTCTCCAGTCCTATCCACTTATTTCTTCCAAAATAACATCAAGTTGAGTTTTGAAAGTCCCTGAAGTCTTACTGTCTATCACACTACTTGGTAGCTTATTCCAAGTGTCTATCATTCTTTGTGAGTTACTTGGTTACTTGGTGGGCTATCTGAATTTGAAAAAATCATTAGTATTTGTATTTGTCAAGGTAAATTGAATTTTATTATGACGAACTTGAGTGCATGATATACAGAACACTTCAGGGCCTTTGAGGTGACCACTTAAGACATAAGAGGTTATTCTTATTGAGCACGGAGCATTAGCAGATGACTATCTATTTAGCTGAAACAGTTTGAATGTTCACTTTGAAAAGATACATACTCATATGAGCACAGGCACAAGAAATCTTTGGCTGTTATCTGTAAATGTTAAATGTTTTTTGTTAATGGTGTGTAGGAGGAGAAAGGGCCAGATCAGAGATGGTGCCACACCCGGACGGGAGGCCAGCGTGACAATGCAAGCAAATTTGCCAGTGGATCATAGAAATAATTTTGTGTCTGGCCGGCATGAGGTAATTGGCAGACCAGCAGAAGCTGAGGTTTGGGGAGTCGGAGTCGGAAGGCAGTGGACAACACCTGGTGGTAGGTGGAGAGGAAGTAGAATTCATTTGTTTTGTATAATTGTGGCTTACTTTGGAAAGGTGATTATTGGAAAGGTGCTTGGTGTAAATAACTAACTACCTGTTATTTTATTCATATAACATCTACAGTTATCGGCTCTCTGGCACGCCCTGGTGGCCGCAGGTCGTGGGTCTCTTCAGCACAACCATGATGTACATTTATTTTATCATTGGCCAGATCATAACTTGAACAGATCCTCTCTTTAATCAGGTTCAAAATAAACTAACCTCCTATAGAGAAATGGCTGAAAACTCCCTTTCATACAGTCCTCCTCTCCTTGTTTCACATTCTGACTCTTTCAAAATGAGAGTACTCCGAATCCAGTTATTTAGCCTATTTGGCATGTGTGACACTTTCTTGTGCATTTAATACAGGCACCTCAGACCAAATTAGTTTTTTTTTTAAAAAGTGAACCACACTGAATGGGTATGTTTTAGGATCTTTTCAAAAATGGCACATTATACTGTGCCCTCTTACTAGAACAGAACAATCTAGAAGAGAACAGGCCATTCAGCCCAACAAAACTTGCCAGTCCTATCCACTTAATTTTTCCAGGTGTAGTTTTGAAAGTCCCTAAAGTCCTACTGTCTGCCACACTACTTGGTAACTTATTTCATGTGTCTGTGGTTATGCTAATGTTTGTGCGAAATTTACCCTAAACAGGGTTCCTACTGCGTCTCCATGTTCTTGATGAACTCATTTTAAAGTAACAGCCTTGATCTACTGTACTATATCCCTTTATAACTTTGAACACTTCAGTCAGGTATTCTCTTCTTTATATTAAACTGAAAAGGCCTACTTCTTCTAATTTTTTCTCATAATTCATCTCCTGTAGCCCTGGAATCAGACCTAGTCACTCTTCTCTAGTCTTTTTTAAGCTCTGCTATGTATAAGACATGAGAACACAAACAGTGAAGAACAACCTTATCACAATTTTATTTCTGCCTATAAACTTACCTGTCTGTACTCATGTGAAACTATAGTGTAAATGTGCCAAAATCCAATCTGCATTTTTACTTGATTTAATTTGTTTTGCTCTACTATTCTGACAGATTATGAAAGATTTAATGACTTGCTATCCGACATGGCCATGGTTGTGAAGAGTGGTGCATAGTAGATATATGACTTTGTAAACCACAGAACAGTCTTTAAGATTTAGCTGTCTTTTAAATGCTATGTTTTGCCTCCATTCAACAAATTGAAAACTGCACAATGAAAGCACAAATAACACTAAGGGTTATACCAGACAAATAGTATGCCAGGAAGCTGTCTTTGCAAGATGAAGTACCTGATTTGGTAGATGACATACGTCACGAGATCACAGAGTTTTAGTCCTGATGGAAAAAAATGAGGCTTCAGTTTCAGCATGGTTTGGAAAGGAATTTGCTACCATCAACTGCAGAGGTTTAAGGCAGAGGAACCTAAAAGTCATATACATGACAAGTGGGCTGGGCATGGGGGGTTTGTGTTCTCAAAAGCACTATAGGCTATAAACATTATTATTATTATTATTATTATTATTATTATTATTATTATTAAGTTGCAGCAGCTCAAGTTATACAGGATTCTAGATCTATTTCTTCATTTTATATAGATGGCATGCTTATTCTTTGTGAAAGATAAAATGGAGAAAGCTTTTTTTTCCCTATAAGAGGGATTTAATAGTTATGGTTTCAAGGTTTGGGAAATGTGGCACGTAGGTAGGTTGTGGTAGGCTGTACCATGTTGTTTGGCCTTAAATACAATATACCCTTTACCTAAGCTATCCAGCCAAACTTAAATTCACATTTGAAGTCCTACAGAATATTATTATGAACTTAGAATGCCTAAGACCTTTAACAAAAGTGCAAGCCTTTAAGAATAAATTGCTTAAAAGTAATCACTTGCTCCCAGGAATATCAGACTAACCTCAACTATTGTATTTTTAAACCTAGTGCAACTTTTTCAGTGACTAACATATAATTGGATTCAACATACAACTTTACAAATGCACTGGCTGTTTGTTGTTTATTTAATACAGGAAAGCCTGAAACATGTCAGGAAAAAAAAATAACTTCATTTATTGTTAAACATGTCTGTATTGCTCTTAGCACTTCAAAAAACCTGCATTCTGAATAAGCAGATTTCATTATTTCAAACTAAAACAACTTTTTTCCATAATTCCTTGTAATAACAAGACACTAATATGTTTGATCTAAATATTCATTCTAAATTGAAACAATTTGCTTAAATCGAAATAGGTGTCATCATTTATCTCAAGTAGATCCAAGTTATTTTTTTTTATTTCAAGCATAGAGGGGTTTATTTCATGTTTTAACTTTCAATTTATTTCAAGATAAAGCCTTTTTGGTTCTTCCCTTTTGCTTGGAGTTTGGTTTATTTTTGTCTCCAAGGTTTCTGACATTTACCATGTCGACTTTGTTACTGGTCCATTTCGTTCTCACAATAAATCCCACGCACCTGAGTGCGCATACAAAACAAAGTGGGAAAAGGGTAGCATTTCCAAAGCCAAACATTTACCAGGCCAAACGGCAGACAGGACCAGTTTAATTCAGTTCTAATTCTGGCATTTCAAGCTTCATGATCATGATGTTCAACCTGCCAGGCCAAGCCACTTGCAATGGCAATGGAGACAGCAAGCATAAACTCTTTCATATGAGCCAAGATAAAAGCAAGATGAAATGTAGTTCCATTGTTAAAAGAAATTAATTCCTCTAGTCTAGGAACCATATGTTCATAAAATCTGGGGTTCTGAGAAAAAACATCAAACCTCCAAAGTGATGCTCTGGCTGGGAGAGAAGAAAGAAATGTAGTGAGGTACATTTGCATCACAGAAGGAGAAAGAAAGGTTAGTGTTTATTATAGTAAGAGCCAGAAAGTGGGAAAAAAATACAATAATTACATAACTGAATCCTGAAATAGAAGAGAAAAGAAATATTTCAAGGATATGGATTAATACACTGAAAAAAAGGGAAATGGCAGGTTGTTACATTTACAAATATGTGTTTAGTTTATATTACATGAATTGTTTATGTTCCACTTTTCAACATAACTCGATCATATTTAATTTATTGAATCTTGTGGGACATACCACATTCTAATTTCAGTCATTTAGGTAGAAGTCAAAATAGTTATATTTAGTCCTCACCGGAAACTAATACGCACCAAGCCAATTCATCGTCAGTGGAGGCTGGATAACTTCGCGGTAAAGTTATGTGACTTTCAAAGAATCAACAGGTTGTTGGTTTGAGTTATTGTCGCCAGTTAAGATGAAAAGGTTAATGAAATAAAAATAAAAACAAAACTTTTAAAAAAGAGAAATAATCAGATATTCATTTAAAACACTTAATCACACAGACTAACGTTACTCTGTTTTGTGTTTTTCCTTGTATTCTCTTTAAATGTTTTATCAAACTTTGCTCACTAACTACCGTCATAAGTCAGTAAATGTACTATTAAGTTGTCTAGATTTACTTGCTTAGTACGGGTACGTTTACGTACTTAAAAAAAAAAAAAGTTCTGACTTTCATTACGGGTCAACTACTTTCGGCATTGCTGTTCATTAGTATTATCATAACATTGCTCAACCAGATAAACACTATTAATACAGGCAAATAAATAATACCCTCAAACACAATACAATGCAGTTGCTGAATTTGCTCATTTTAAAATAAAAAAAAAATATTATTTTGTGAAAGAAGGTGCCAAGCAGCACTTTATATTTTACTATTATTTAACATTTATTCTATAATATTTACAGTTACATAAATATAAATAAATGTATTTTATAATATAACACTCTCTCCAAGGTGCATTTTGTGTTCATATTTAGTTATACATTGGTCATGGCATTCTGGCACAAGTGTTCTTGTACAACTGTTGTACATTACAGCTTTTGAATACTAATCTTTTGTATTTTTGTTGGTTTGTATTGTTTTTTCCAAATAAAACTAGTTTTGATATAAGCAAACCTGTTTATTTCTTATTAATAACTTTGAACATGAACTATAAAATAATACCGGAACAAATATGATTGTCACCTAAAAAGGTTATAGCTAAGTAACTCGGTGATGTGCATTTTTTAAAAAGTTTATAAAATAATTATTAAAATATTATGCTTTATTGACATGAGTCATGTTCATTTCACATAATATAATTAATTTAACAGAGAATTAAATAGTTTCATTCATTTTATATAAAAATATCACATTGTTTCAGTATATATTAATTTAGTGCATTAAGCATAATTAAATTATTTTTGATAAAAACAATTTTATTATGTGCAACCGATGTACATATTTTTTTTTATTTTAATCTGACATGCCATTTTTTCAGTGTAAGATGATATAATATGTTAAACTCAAATCCTTCACACAATTACTTAGCCAGTGAATAGTGGGGGGAACTCATCAGTCTTTGCTTGGAGGGGAATTCCCCAGCAATGTACCAATGAAAGCGCAGACATCAATGTCTGTTATGTGTTGAGATTCTTGGAACGTAGGAATTTTGTTAGTATTGTAATTGGGAGAATGAGCCTCTAGATGGCATTAGGGTATAGGCAGCAATAAAAGCAATTTACCTGTCACCGACATCTGGAAATGATCACAACACCTTCCTTGAAGGCATAAAGCAAGTGCAGGACTCCTCAAGTAAAGATCACAGAGAATGCAGTCATGAAATTGCAACATCTGAAGGAAATACAATGTGCATTACATTTTAGTAATAAATATTGGTAAGGCCTTAAATGAGATTATAAGAATATTGGGCGTGGAATGATGAGGAAAGACCAGTAGAAAAGAGATGAAAAAAGAAAATAAAGCATCAAAAGTTAAGATGGGAGACATTTTTGACACAGCCACGTAGTCAGAATATTGACCCTGTAAGACATACACAATTACAAACAATAACAATATATATCTCTAATATATATCCAGGTCAAGAAGGAAAATTGTGGACGTTTTACACTCAAATATTACATAACCTGAGGTCAGCCGGACCTCCACCAGCATCATTAATGAGAATGGCAAATGAGTAATATTAGCTGTTATGCAGCTGTATAGAGCAGGGCTTTGTAAATTCTTATAATATGCAAAGTATAACATCATAAATTACTAAACTGAAATGTGTCATATATAATCTTCACATTTTACATACCAAATAAATACTATACACTGCTACCACAGTGACCTATGCCATCATGCTAAAACATAAATATATAAATTAATATATCACATTAGACTGGAATGATGAAATGTGAGTTAGGATGCAGAAAATAACATTTCACAATATCCATAAAACTATACATGTTGTAACACTCAGTGATTTTGTAGTTTTAAGGTAAATAATTTTTAGTCTTTAATTCGTTTTTCATTTTATCTTTTATTTAGTTGTAGTTTTTCACTATTTTCTCATTTTAGTTTTTTAGTTTTTCCTTGTTGTTTTCAGGATTAATTTTTATTTTTTGTCGCAAATTATTTGTTTTGCTTTACTCACCAAAAATGTCAACACAGACATTGATATGCAAGTCTAAAATTGTGCTTTTCTTTTTAAGTGTCAAATTGTATATCATTGATGGTGTACTTGTCAACTTAATATATGCAGTTTCATTATCTGCAACAGATTTTGTAACCATTTTCATCTGGTAATGTGACATCTTCCAATATAATCTTACAATGCAAGAATCAAATAAGTAGTATGCTTTGGTGTCATTTGTTAATTTAGCCTGCAATAAGTTTAAGCAGACTGCTGTGGGCTGGCACCCTGCCTGGGGTTTGTTTCCTGCCTTGTGCCCTGTGTTGGCAGGGATTGGCTCCAGCAGACACCCATGACCCTGTAGTTAAGATATAGCAGGTTGGATAATGGATGGATGGAAGTTTAAGCAGAATGGTTATTTAATTTCAAAAACACTTTCATTTTAATATTTTAGTGATGATCTTTGTTTAATGAAAGATCATCACTTACCTACAGTTAGGTCCATAAATATTTGGACAGAGACAACTTTTTTCTAATTTTGGTTCTATACATTACCACAATGAATTTTAAATGAAACAACTCAGATGCAGTTGAAGTGCAGACTTTCAGCTTTAATTCAGTGGGGTGAACAAAACGATTGCATAAAAATGTGAGGCAACTAAAGCATTTTTTTAACACAATCCCTTCATTTCAGGGGCTCAAAAGTAATTGGACAAATGAAATAACTGGAAATAAAATGTTCATTTGTAATACTTAGTTGAAAACCCTTTGCTGGCAATGACAGCCTGAAGTCTTGAACTCATGGACATCACCAGATGCTGGGTTTCCTCCTTTTTAATGCTCTGCCAGGCCTTTACTGCAGCGGCTTTCAGTTGCTGTTTGTTTGTGGACCTTTCTGTCTGAAGTTTAGTCTTCAACAAGTGAAATGCATGCTCAATTGGGTTAAGATCAGGTGACTGACTTGGCCATTCAAGAATTTTCCACTTCTTTGCTTTAATAAACTCCTGGGTTGCTTTGGCTGTATGTTTTGGGTCATTGTCCATCTGTATCATGAAACGCCGCCCAATCAATTTGACTGCATTTAGCTGGATTTGAGCAGATAGAACGTCTATGAACACCTCAGAATTCATTCGACTGCTTCTGTCCTGTGTCACATCATCAATAAACACTAGTGTCCCAGTGCCACTGGCAGCCATGCACGCCCAAGCCATCACACTGCCTCCACCATGTTTTACAGATGATGTGGTATGCTTTGGATAATGAGCTGTTCCCACGCCTTCTCCATACTTTTTTCTTGCCATCATTCTGGTAGAGGTTGATCTTGGTTTCATCTGTCCAAAGAATGTTTTTCCAGAACTGTGCTGGCTTTTTTAGATGTTCTTTAGCAAAGTCAAATCTAGCCTTTCTATTCTTGAGGCTTATCAGTGGCTTGCACCTTGCAGTGCACCCTCTGTATTTACTTTCATGCAGTCTTCTCTTTATGGTAGACTTGGATATTGATACGCCTACCCCCTGGAGAGTGTTGTTCACTTGGTTGGCTGTTATGAAGGGTTTCTCTTCACCATGGAAAAGATTCTATGATCATCCACCACTGTTGTCTTCTGTGGATGTCCAGGTCTTTTTGCATTGCTGAGTTCACCAGTGCTTGCTTTCTTTCTCAGGATGTACCAAACTGTAGATTTGCCACTCGTAATATTGTAACAATTTCTCAGATGGGTTTTTTGTGTTTTCGCAGCTTAAGGATGGCTTCTTTCACCTGCATGGAGAGCTCCTTTGACCACATGTTGTCTGTTCACAGCAAAATCTTCCACATGTAAGCACCAGACCTCAAATCAACTCCAGGCCTTTTATCTACTTAATTGATAATGATGTAAAGTTATGTTGTCACAAGTATTAAATTAGAGAAGTAAATGTTCATTATATTAGAATGAGAATAGGAATATACCTACATTTAGATCTGCAATGTTAATTTCTCTGTTACGTTGTTTAGAAAGTAGTGTTTATAAAGTTAGGCATTCAAGATCTGGAAGGATATGTGAGAGGAGGTAAGATTGTTATTGTTTTGTTTTTGGCCTGACCATGTGATAGCAGCTGCCGAGAATACAGCTTGTATTAACAACAGAATTCTGTCTCCATCCAGTTCTTTTTGTTCCCAAAAAGGATTCCATCCATCTTAGAAGAGAAAGCGTTGTTACAATGACATAACGATGGACTTGCCCACACCTGCCCATGAAATAGCCTTTGAGTCAATTGTCCAATTACTTTTGAGCCCCTGAAATGAAGGGATTGTGTTAAAAAAATGCTTTAGTTGCCTCACATTTTTATGCAATCGTTTTGTTCACCCCACTGAATTAAAGCTGAAAGTCTGCACTTCAACTGCATCTGAGTTGTTTCATTTAAAATTCATTGTGGTAATGTACAGAACCAAAATTAGAAAAAAAGTTGTCTCTGTCCAAATATTTATGGACCTAACTGTATGCTCTTATTTTACATTTATTGTTATATGTGATCTACCCATTCCCATAAAGTGTATTTGTTCAGGTAATTCTTACTCTGATTGTATTGTGTTAATAACAGTGATACCAGAAATAGTTTTGTCCATGAATGTGGTGCATTTCTACAAGCATACAGTATTACTGACATCTGTTAGAGCAACATCTGATATCATTCAGTTAATAAGCAATATGCCAAACATTGGTAGAGCTCCCTGTGAGCCGAAACTGAGTGGAATTAATTTAACAACACATGTAGGAATAAACTTATTCTGGTAATTGAGAGTGCTTAATGACACACTTCTGATATCCATCTATAAAACAATTATGCATGCTCAGTTCACTCACACTTGGGGAGAACATGCAGACTCCATGCAGACACTGACCAGGCTAGTAATCAAACCTGAGTTTATGGTGCTGTGTAATAATAATAATGATAATATTAACAATGTATTTTATTTATATAGCACCTTAACCATGCTTGTAGAGCTTCACATATATTTAAAGGAATATTTTAGGAATAAAACAGAGATGACAGTAAAATATTAACAATAGAGGATACAAACTAACATCAAACATTAAACACCTAAACAAATGAAAATGAAAGTTCTGAATTCGATTAAAAAGCAAACAAGAAAAAAACAAGAACACCATGAACAAATAGCACAATTTGTGTACACTTACATGTGGGAATATAAATGCAGATCTAACAATCATCCTCAATGATAAGGGACAATAAATGAAATAAGAGCAGATTTTTATTAGTTTTATATGCTAGAAGGGCATTGGGCATGCAGTGGTTATTCTTCTGATGTTCTGTTCTAATCTAACAATTCCAAGTGTGACCACCAACCTGACCTGTTCTGTGTGCTGCTGCAAAGTAAACAGACCAGACAGAGTCGTCTTATTTAAAGTTGTAAAGATCCTAAATTTTGTTTTTTTGTTTTTCCTTGAAACATCAAGATTGCAGTCTACAATGTATCAGATATGTCTAGCGCTTTACCACTAATGAGCTATATGTTAAGCACACCAAGATTAGATGAAGAAAGTTTGTTGCACACAGATCCATTGCTTGAGTTTATTTCAGTTTAAAGCAGATTTGTCACATTACTGTTGTTAAAATAAACCCCGAGTGGGATGACAGTTCAAAATTAAGAGTACTGATGAGCTTCCAAGTGTAACTTGGTGATGTCACGATCCCCTGCTAAAAACTTTGCAGTACTGTGGCATTCTAAGATTATTGCAGTCTGAACATTTGCTATTGATGGAATGTTTAACATACAGAAGAACATCACAATAATGTGACAGGAAATCACTCTGAAACACTGCATCACCCACATTGAAACACCAATATTATTAACTTGATTAAAACTAAATGTATATGTGTAATTTCAGTTTGGTTGATGCACTGATTGCAAGCTACGCATGCGCTCAATCCGTCATTGAGATTTTATGGCCCGCAAGCAAGCAATATCTGTAGGAAATAAGGTGGAATGTCCCCCTACTCGATGGCGTGAATAAACATCTGTAGCTGGCTACTGAGCTCTGATCCACAGATGAAGAAATTCAGGAATAGTTTTTATTCTATCAGTTTACATTGATTTGAAAGCTTGACATTACTATGTAATATTATTACTGTTATTATTATTATTATTGTTGTTGTTGATGTTGTTATTTTAGGACATCATAATATTCTTTTTTAGCAAAGAGCAATGCTAGAGAGGAAATATTTACAGTCATATGTTTTCATAAACTTGAGGATTCTGGTTGCTGAAATTCCTCCCACCTTTGGCATATAAAGATAACACTTTTTTCAACCTCAATGCTGACTGAATTTGAAGTCGGGTTGGCTATTTGAACTTGACAAATCTTCCAAGTCTCTATTTTGTTGTGTCTTCCAAAGTAAAATGTGCAATGTTTGAAGCATCTCTTTTCCTTGAAGTTATCACTCTCAGACGATTATGACCAGTATAATCTACAGAGTAAGTCATTGGCGAGTGTTGAGGTTTTGGTATTCATCCTCCGTGCTATAAAGGAAAGCTGACTTATAGTTGAAATTATCAATGATATCAACAGATTCCAATGCCTGCAGCAAGGGCTACTTGTACAAGCACACAAAGTAATGCTCTTCTCTACCACTGCACTCATATGTACAATGTAGTAAAAATCATTACAGAAACTACTTTCATTTTTGGTTATAGTTTTCAGACGTTTTTTCATTTTCATTTCAAATGATTATTTTTTTATTAATAGCATGTTTCATTTTAGTTTTCGTTTCAAAACAAAAACTAGTGGTCAACACTGTCATACATACTTGTCATACTTCATTAGCTTATTACAGTGTTTCCCAAACTCGGTCCCGGGGGCACACTGTGGCTGCAGGTTTTTGTTCCAACCAGCTTCTGTTTTTAATTGAACTCCTGGGCTAATTAAGTGATGTGTTATTTCCCAAGTTCTGTGTTTAGGGAACAATATAGAAATTAGAAAACTAAGTTTGCTTAAAAAAAAAAAATGTACCAAGCAGTTATATAGGAATAACTAGCAAAATACCCGCGCTTCGCAGCGGAGAAGTAGTGTGTTAAAGAGGTTATGTAAACATATATATACATATACATATATACATATATATACATATCTACATATACACATATCTACATATACATATATATATATACATATACACATCCGCATATACATACATATATATATATATACACATATCAACATATATATACACATACATATACACACATACATAAACACACACATATACATATATACATACATACATAGTGCATTGTAACACGGGCTGTGATTGTTACATGGGAGGGAGACGACAAATCACAGCTTCCCTCTTTCTAATCGGGCCTGTGATTGGTGCTTTGACGGATGCCCAGATCCCACAGTATGTCCCCTTAGGAGAGGCGTTAGGCAAGTGTAATTGAATAGCGGTGCTGCAAGTTTAGCTTTACACCTGTTTTTAAGGCTTCTTATTGACTGAAAGGGGCTTTCATGAAAAAACTTAGGACTTTGCTACAGGATACACCCTCCACAAGTTAAGGAAGTAAAAATAAAGGTATATATTTCTGTTTTATTTAAACCTTTTAAGTTTGTATGCAGGCAGTATGGTGGTGCAGTGAAAGGTGCCAGTTAGGAGACCCGGGTTCGCTTCCCTGCGTGGAGTTTGAATGTTCTCCCCGTGTCTGGGTTTCCTCCGGGTACTCCGGTTTCCTCCCACAGTCCAAAGAAATGCAGGTTAGGTGCATTGGCGATTCTAAATTGTCCCTGGTGTGTGGGTGTGTGTGGGTGTGTGCGCCCTGCGGTGGGCTGGCACCTTGCCCGGGGTTTGTTTCCTGCCTTGTGCCCTGTGTTGGCAGGGATTGGCTCATGTATTTAGGATATAGCAAGTTGGATAATGGATGGATGGACATTTGTATGCATAGCCCCATTTGCCCGTTTTCGTTTTTTTTCATTCTTCAGTAATATTTCAGCAAACCCGGAGCTTGTCAGTTCAAATCCTGGTACTGACACCACTGGTGTGACCCTGAGGAAGTCACTTCACCTGCCTGTGCTGCAAAAAACCAAAGTAATGTAACAAATTGTACCTCAGATGTTGCAAGTTGCTGGAATAAAGGCATAAGTCAAATAGATAAATATGTACTATACACATAAGAACTATTCATTTATTTTCAGTTAAGTCATTTGCAGCAAACCTTTATAAATGAGGGTTTCTCCTTTTTAGATAGTGCAAACTGTTTCTTCTTCATTGAGGTTTTCTCTTGGAGAGCTTTTTTCATTTCATTGAAAATTAAAGCAGCAGCTGCCAAAATATGTAGCTTTCTTATTAATTTTTCAACATTGTGTAAAATAACTTTATAAAGTAACATAAAAGGTTTAAATACTGGTTATCCTTTTACACTAAAATATTATTAAAAGGGATACAAAAAAAGTAAAATGCATATGTTGTTTTTCTTTAAGGAGATTAAATATTACTGAAGAAAAAAAAAAAACCTAAAACAGCCAAATGGGGCTATGCATACGAACTTAAAAGGTTTAAATACAACAGAAATATATACCTTTTATTTTTACTTCCTTAACTTGTGGAAGGTGTATCTTGTAGCAAAGCCCTAAGTTTTTTCATGAAAGCCCGTTTCAGTCAATAAGTCTTAAAAAGAGGTGTAAAGATATTGACAATAAGCTATGCAAACCCACCAAGACATGCAATCGTTGCGAGTCGAAAAACACTATCCGATACTATTAGTTAACGAGTAACACATTTCTATATGTATTGTATGCATACAATACAACTGATAATATGTTGCGCTTATTTATCTGGTGTACCGACATTTTTGCGCGTTTAACGGCTGAAATCTAACGTGGTTTGTGCCCTTCAGAATGAAAACAGTTTGCATTTACCTTTTTAATAAAAAGCGAGCTTTTAAGCCTGAGAAATCACTCCGTAAATGCACACGTTTAATTCTTTATCACTTCAAACATCTGAACTATCCAGAACATTTCAGGCATACATCCAGCATTCAAACTATGTATAAAAAGCACAACTGTTAAAGGAATTCAGTATTTCTTAATTGAAAATGTTCCTTTAATCCTCAACATGTCTCAATGAGTCGTTCTGGTGGTTTTACTTGACATTTTGATATTCTGGTTAATTGTGTTTGCAGTTGAGATGTTATTTCCTGATTTATACTTGTTTTCTCGTTAATATTTGTTTCGCTGGTGTTAGTGTTCTGATTAGAGGTTATTGGTCCTTTGATGTCTTGACGGTTTCTTCTTAGAACAGCTCCTATTACGCAATTCCGTCACATACTGGTCTATTGTTTCTCCGCTTTTCTGGAAACATGTAAAAAAACTTGTGCCGCTCAAACGTCACATTGCGCTTTGGGTTGCAATACGTTTCGAATTTTTCAACTATTTTGTTCAATTTCATATTGTCTCCATCTTCTTCAAACTGAAATTGTTATACACCTCTAGCACCTCTTCGCCAATTACATGTAGAAAGCATAGACGCTTTCATTTTTTCACTTTTCTATCTGCTTCAATCACAGCAAGATACAACTCTGAATCTCTGTTTAAATCTTTTCCAATTGTCAGCTACATTTCCCTTTAACTGGAGATTTGGTGGGGGCTGTAATCCTAACATATTTTTTTTTCTCTTTTGCTAGAACGTCTTAGCGCTTTCTGATCACGTTTTCGGGTTACTCACATACACGTGACTCGTTCAAAAGCTGAACCTCTTCTTCAGATTCCTCTTCCAATCCGCCACTTCTGACACCATGTAGTGATCTTGTTAGGTTCGTAGTTTAATCAATACACAGGATTGAAAAATATAATAACTTTTTAATAGACAGACTTTAGAGACATTTACTGTACAAGTTACTAATCGTTCTTTAGATCACGCCCATTCTCCTACTTGCATCGGCATTCACAGGCATTACTAATCATTCTGTAAGTATCCCTTAATAGACCTTACTAATCAACTATCATTACAAAATCCAACGTGGTTTGTGCCCTTCAGAATGAAAACAGTTAGCATTTACCTTTTTAATAAAAGGCGAGCTTTTAAGCCTGAGAAATCACCCCGTAAATGCACACGTTTAATTGCACATGTGTTAATATGTATGCTTACACAGTATTAAAAGACACTCAAAAATTAATGTCATTTACCTTTGTTCCTGCGTTTGATAAAAGGTGAGCTTTTAAGCCTGAGAAATCACCCCATAAATGCACACGTTTAATTGCACATGTGTTAATATGTATGCTTACACAGTATTAAAAGACACTCAAAAATTAACGTCATTTACCTTCGTTCCCCGCGTTTGACTCGTGCTGTAAATCTCTTCCTTGTTTTTAGTTCAAGTGATTACGTAGGAGGCGTGATGACGCGATACGTGACTCCGCCTCCTCCATTAGAGTATATGGACAAAAAACAGGGTCCAGTTATGACCATTACACGTAGAATTTCGAAATGAAACCTGCCTAACTTTTGTAAGTAAGCTGTAAGGAATGAGCCTGCCAAATTTCAGCCTTTCACCTACACGGGAAGTTGGAGAATTAGTGATGAGTGAGTGAGTGAGTGAGTGAGTCAGTCAGTCAGTCAGTCAGTCAGTCAGTCAGTCAGTGAGTCAGTGAGGTCTTTGCCTTTTATTAATTAGTATAGATGTATTTTTTTTCTTTTTAACAGTATTTTCATCTTGATTTTCATTCTATTTTTCTAGGTCTTCTAATTGTTTAATTAATCCATTATTTACTAATTAGTGGGTCTGACTCTAAAGTAGTTGCAGCCTTTGATTATTTAGTGTTGTTTGCCTGGGTGTTTGCTCTGCTCGTTTTAAATTGTCATTAATAAGACACAACGAAGGGGGAAAAACTGCACAGAGAAAGGGCAAAGTATAATGAAATCAACAAAAGAGAGTTAAGCATTTAAATCTATGGCAAAGGCAGAAATATTTCTAAATGTCTTATAAATGTAAAAATCATGCTGCTATGCTTTTCTGAATGTCGAATAAAAAAAAAACAGCTAATTAAATGAGATCAGTGCTATCAGATGTTGTCACTGATTAGGAATCAAAAACCTGCAGCCACAAGGGTTCCCCGGGACCGAGTTTGGGAAACACTTGCTTATTATCCATCCATTTTCCAACCCGCTGAATCCGAACACAGGGTCATGGGGGTCTGCTGGAGCCAATCCCAGCCAACACAGGGCACAAGGCAGGGAACCAATCCCAGGCAGGGTGCCAACCCACCGCAGCTTGCTTATTATATTGCATATTTTTATATAGTATTATTATTACATTGCAGTACATTTTTATAGAAAATACACCATTATACAAGCTATATTCTATACAACTTGCATTTGATTCTTTATACAAACTAATTTATCATACTGAAAAAAGAAATAAAGCATAAAAAAGGTAAGTCCATATAAAAGAAGGTAAGTCCATATAAATACCAAAAGTGGAACTATTCAAATTAAAATTCTTGCAGGTTCACATGGACCTGGGAGAGAGATGCTATTAGAAGGGGGAGCTTTCCTGAGAAGTTATTAAAGGGAGCAAGTGTGTGTGTGTATGACTGAGTGAGAGAAAGATGATTAAGTATTTAATGAGCAGCACTTACGAGCCTAACTTCTTTCTATGGATACAAGGCTCCTAGTTAGTATTTTGCTTGATCTTGGCTTGAATCATCTAATGGAGTTAGGAAATACGAGTGCAGATGGTGTTGCCTCTGATCCCAAGTACTAACTCCCCTATAAATCTTACAAAACTCACCTCTCATACAACTCATCATATGCCTTTAGCCTTCGCCACCTCTCTCTTCACCTTGCGCCTTATCTCCTTGTACTTTTGTCTACTTTCTGCATCTCTCTGACTATCCCACTTCTTATTCGCATTTCCTCTTCCTCTGTATACTCTCCTGTACTTCTCCATTCCACCACCAGGTTTCCTTTTCATCCTTCCTCTGTCCAGATGTCACACCAAGCACCCTTCTTGCTGTCACCCTTACTACTTCTGCTGTAGTTGCCCAGCTGTCTGGTAATTCTTCACTGCCACCCATTGCCTGTCTTACCTCCTCCCTAAACTCAACCTTGCAGTCTTCCTTTTTCAGCTTCCACCATTTGATCCTTGGCTCTGCCCTCATTCTCCTCCTCTTCTTGATCTCCAACGTCATCCTACAGACCACCATCCTATGCTGTCTAACTACACTTTCCCCTACCACCACTTCATAGTCTTTAATCTCCTTCAGATTAACTCTTCTGCATAGGATATAATCTACCTGTGTGCATCTTCTTCCACTCTTGTTTGTCACCCTATGATCCTCCATCTTCTTAAAATATATATTCACTACAGCCATGCCCATCCTTTTCACAAAATCCACTATCATCTGACCTTCTTCATTTCTCCCCTTGACACCATACCTACCCATCACCTCCTCATCTCCTCTGTTCCCTTCACCAACATGTCCATTGAAATCCGCTCCAATCACCACTTTCTGTCCCTTGGGTACACTGTCCATCACTTCATATAAATCACTCCAGAAATCTTCATTCTCATCCATCACACTTCCAACTTGCAAAACATATGCACTAACAACATTCATCATCACACCTCCAATTTCCAGCTTCATAATCATTACTCTGACACTCTTTTCACTTCCAAAACACTCTTGACATACTGTTCCTTCAGAATAACCCCTACCCCATTTCTCCTCCCATCCACATCATGATAGAACTATTTGAATCCACCTCCAATCCACCTGGCCTTACTTCCCTTCCATTTAGTCTCTTGCACGCACAATATATCAACCTTCCTTCTCTCCATCATACTGTATCAGCTAACTCTCTTCCCTTACCAGTCATACTGCGAACATTCAAAGTTACTACCCTCAGTTCCACTCTCCTTACCTTCCTCCTCTCCTCTTTCCTCCGGACACGTCTCCCCCCTCTTCTTCTCCTTTTTTGGCCAACAGTAGTCCAATTTCCACCAGCACCAGATCTGGCCAAATTTTACATTGGATGTCCTTCCTGACATAACCCTTCCCATTTATCTGGGCTTGGGACCGGCACAAAGAAACACACTGGTTTGTGCATCCCTTGTAGCTGGGTTTACTAAGATAGATTACTACTGGATTACTAAGGAGCTAAAAAGTGTCATGAATGAGAAAAAGAGCCTTCACATCTGGAGACAAAGAGGCTCTGAAGTACAGTACATACAGCAAAGATAAAGCTGAGTGAAGGAAAGGAAACTTACAAATCCAAAATAGAAAACAAACTCACTCAGAATAACAAGAAGAATGTCTGGAATGGTATGGGTATAATTACTGGACTCAAGTAATCCAGAGGTGAGGTGCCAGATGGGTATATTGACAAAGCTAATGCCCTGAAATTTTAATAGATTTCCCTCATTCCGCCACCTTCTTCCAATGACCAGTCTCCCCACACAGTCCCTGCTACATCAACAACTCCTTCCATGCCAACTGAAATGGCCAGTGATGAGTGCACTTCTGACTATCAGCATGGACTGTCCACAACTGAAGACCAAGTAAGGAGACAACTAGGAAGCTGCACACAGGAAAAGCTGTTTGACAGGATGGGGTCAATCTTTAAGTTCTTAAGGCCTCTGCTGACCAGCTTTGTGGTGTCCTCTGTCACCTGTTTAGTCTGTCCTTAATGCTTCAGAAAGTTCCGCTGCTGTGGAAAGCATCGTGAATTTTTTTCAGTTCTAAAGATGGTAGGTGCCTCTTCAACTAATGACTATGGACCCATGGGACTTATGTCCTATATCATGAAGGCCTATGAGAGGCTGGTACTGGATTAAATGGATCCTCTTGTGAAAGACCATCTGGACCCACTGCAGTTTGCCTATCAGACAATGATTGGAGTGGAAATGCAATTATCTATCTGATCCAAAAGGTTTATTCTCACCTGGATAAAGCTGGTAGCACTGCTACAATTATGTTTTTAATTTCTCCAGTGTCTTCAGTACCATCCAGCCATCTATGTTAAGGGGTAAACTCAGAGATATGCAGGTAGATGAGCCTATGGTGTCCTGGATAATGTACTATCTGTCAGGTAGACCGTAGTTTCAGAAATATGAGCAACATTGGAGCACCACAAGTAACAATCCTGTCTCCTTTTCCCTTAACTCTGTACAGACCCTAAAAGTAAATAATCAAATTAGTTTCCAATGTAAGGAACAGATCTCCAAATGTAAAAAATAAGAAAAAAATTTCAAAAGTCGCAAGTAGTATTAACAGGGGTGTGGTCAGATATTGACATTATAAAAGTTGCAACAGAAAACATTTAAATACTTGTAAAAAGTCCCAACCTGAATTAGTTATAAAAATATTTTAACTGATGCAGTGAAAGTTGTTAAAATAATATTTGCATTGCAGAACATTAATTATTATTACATGGTGCCGTGCTTCTTCAGCACTTCTCCCGCACTACAATAGACTCCAGATGACTTCTAGCATTCATGTTGGTTAAGGGCTGTAACAGGCTTGGAATATTAATGAATGGATGGAATTATACAGAAAGGATGAATGGATTGGCCTTTGCTGAGCTCACAATACGTTCTGTGACATAGCTGTTATATTTGCTGGAATTGTGTTCTGTTTTTGGCCCAACTTAACTTATAGTTAAAACTGTTTTCTTGCTACTTACCAAAATATTTCTCCAGAAAGAATTTAATAAAAAGCACTTAGAATTTTTCTACTGAATACTGCTTAATCAGCAGTCACTTTGCCATAACTTCAGATGTTAATAAAAGCCTTAGTCCAGTTCATGCTTTCTCATTTAAGATCTTAGGCCTCTTACACTTTCCTTCTAAACTGAGCAAAATGTGTCACTGTAACAAAAAACAAATGCTGAGAAATTACTTTCCAAAATCATTTTGTTTAACAATGTTTAAATTTAACTTAATCTGATTTATATTGCATATTTTACAAATTTCATATGGAATATCATTTGTGCCAAAATTAAGCAAATAAAATGTCAATCCATCTTAATAAAAGGACAAGAGTCTGGATTTGTGTCTGTGTGTCCATCTGGTTTCTATGACTCTGTTATATGCCATTTGGTATGTGATTCATAACAGCAATGCTAATGTTTGTGATATGCCATCTGTTGGAATGAAAAATGCAATGCATTTTATAACTGCATGCATTACTAAACACATTCCAATAGATGGTGCACTGGAAACATTAACAACAACAATAACATCTATACTAATAAAAGGCAAAGCCCTCACTGACTGACTGACTGACTGACTGACTCACTGACTGACTGACTGACTGACTGACTGACTCACTCACTCACTCACTCACTCACTCACTCACTCACTCACTCACTCACTCACTCACTCACTTACTTACTCACTCACTCACTCACTCACTAATTCTCCAACTTCCCGTGTAGGTAGAAGGCTGAAATTTGACAGGCTCATTCCTTACAGCTTACTTACAAAAGTTAGGCAGGTTTCATTTCGAAATTCTACGCGTAATGGTCATAACTGGAACCTGTTTTTTGTCCATATACTCTAATGGAGGAGGCGGAGTCACATATCGTGTCTCCTACGTAATCACGTGAACTGAAAACAAGGAAGAGATTTACAGCACGAGTCAAACGCGGGAACGAAGGTAAATGATGTTAATTGTTGAGTGTCTTTTAATACTGTGTAAGCATACATATTAACACATTTGCAATTAAACGTTTGCATTTACGGGGTGATTTCTCAGGCTTAAAAGCTCGCCTTTTATTAAAAAGGTAAATGCAAACTGTTTTCATTCTGAAGGGCACAAACAATGTTAGATTTCAGTTGTTAAACGCGCAAAAATGTCGGTACACCAGATAAATAAGCGCAACATATTATCAGTTGTATTGTATGCATACAATACATATAGAAATGTGTTAATCGTTAACTAATATTATGGGATGGTGTTTTTCGACTCGCGCCTTGATTTAAACGATTGCATGTCTTGGTGGGTTTGCGTAGCTTATTGTCAATATCTTTACACCTCTTTTTAAGATTTAATTTTAAAAGGTTTTCTTTTCTTCTTAAAAAAAATTTAAAAGCAGTACTTCGCCGGTGCGAAGCGCTCACTTCACTCCCTTACGGGAATCGAACCTCGGACGTCAGCGCTAGAGGCAAAGCCCCTAAAATTGCGCCACGGCGTGTGGTTCGTTTATTTGACAGCATGTAGATCGGGGTAATTACATTCACAGCATTCGTAGTCTGATTCACAATCTGATTGTATGGGTGGTTACCTACCAGGTAACGCTTATGGTTAGCCAGCAAGTCAGCTCGAAGTGATCACTCGAGTAAAGGCAGATTCACAAAAAAACAGATCCTTAACAAATTGTTATTGGTATATTTTCCCTCAATTTAAAAAGGTTTTCTTTTCTTCTTAATAAAAATTTAAAAGCAGTACTTCGCCGGTGCGAAGCGCGTGGATTTGAGCGACTGACGCATACAGACATATTCATGAGTGCAAGTACTTCGGAAAGAAAGCACCGTGTAAACCTAAAGTTTAAATTAAGTTCATAGACCTACAAAAGGTTGCCATTGATTTGAGGCAAGATTGCTTTTCTCCTGTACAACTATACGTTGCATTCTTAACAGTAAGCTTGCACGGCTTGGTCATATTACAACCGGAGTGCTGAACTGACAACGTGGTATACAAACAGAACTATAACAATTGTAAAAAAAGAAAAAAAAAAAGCGAAGAACCCTTGGATTTAATAAAAAGGCTCCTTCCTTGGCGAAGCAAGGAAAAAGGAAGACCTTATATGGCGTTCGTTTATAAAACAGCGGAAAAGCTGTGTTAAGGCTACTTCACAAAAAAACAGATCCTTAACAAATTGTTATTGGTATATTTTCCCTCAATTTAAAAAGGTTTTCTTCTTAATAAAAATTTAAAAGCAGTACTTCGCGGGGATTTAGATATAGATATATATATATATATATGGTTGAAATAGTTTACTGTCAAATAAATGCGGAGTACGCATGCCGTGAATATATATATATATATATATATATATATATATATATATATATATATATATATATATATCTATATATATATATATATATATATATATATATAGATGTATATAGAGATATAGATATAGATAGATATACATATATAGATATAGATATAGATAGATATAGATATATATATATATATATATATATATATATATATGTATGTATGTCTATATATATATATATATGTAAGCTTATAAGTACTGCCTTACTTCTCTTTAAGAAAGGAAGATGTAATGATATTTGATTTAAACGATTCCATGTCTTGGTGGGTTTGCGTAGCTTATTGTCAATATCTTTACACCTGTTTTTAAGACTTATTGACTGAAACGGGCTTTCACGAAAAAAGTTAGGGCTTTGCTACAGGATACACCCTCCACAAGTTAAGGAAGTAAAAATAAAAGTATATATTTCTGTTTTATTTAAACCTTTTAAGTTCGTATGCATAGCCCCATTTGGCTGTTTTAGTTTTTTTTTTTTCTTTCTTCAGTAATATTTAATCTCCTTAAAGAAAAAGAACATATGCATTTTACTTTTTTTGTATCTCTTTAGTGATATTTTAGTGTAAAAGGATAACCAGTATTTAAAAATTTTATGTTACTTTATAAAGTTATTTTACACAATGTTGAAAAATTAATAAGAAAGCTACATATTTTGGCAGCTGCTGCTTTAATTTTCAATGAAATGAAAAAAGCACTCCAAGAGAAAACCTCAATGAAGAAGAAACAGTTTGCACTATCTAAAAAGGAATAACCCTCATTTATAAAGGTTTGCTGCAAATGACTTAACTGAAAATAAATGAATAGTTCCTATGTGTATAATACATATTTATCTATTTTACTTATGCCTTTATTCCAGCAACTTGCAACATCTGAGGTACAATTTGTTACATTACTTTTGTTTTTTGCAGCACAGGCAGGTGAAATGACTTCCTCAGGGTCACACAGTGGTGTCAGTACCAGGATTTGAACTGACAAGCTCCGGGTTTGCTGAAATATTACTGAAGAAAGAAAAAAAAACGAAAACGGGGCAAATAGGGCTATGCATAAAAATGTCCATCCATCCATTATCCAACCCGCTATATCCTAAATACAGGAGCCAATCCCTGCCAACACAGGGCACAAGGCGGGAAACAAACCCCAGGCAAGGTGCCAGCCCACTGCAGGGCGCACAAACCCACACACACCCACACACCACGGACAATTTAGAATCGCCAATGCACCTAACCTGCATGTCTTTGGACTGTGGGAGGAAACCGGAGTACCCGGAGGAAACCCAGACAGACATGGGGAGAACATTCAAACTCCATGCAGGGAAGCGAACCCGGGTTTCCTAACTGGCACCTTTCACTGCGCCACCATGCCGCCCGCATACAAACTTAAAAGGTTTAAATAAAACAGAAATATATACCTTTATTTTTACTTTCCTTAACTTGTGGAGGGTGTATCCTGTAGCAAAGTCCTAAGTTTTTTCATGAAAGCCCCTTTCAGTCAATAAGCCTTAAAAACAGATGTAAAGCTAAACTTGCAGCACCGCTATTCAATTACACTTGCCTAACGCCTCTCCTAAGGGGACATACTGTGGGATCTGGACATCAGTCAAAGCACCAATCACAGGCCCGATTAGAAAGCGGGAAGCTGTGATTTGTCATCTCCCTCCCATGTAACAATCACAGCCCGTGTTACAACGCACTATGTATGTATGTATATATGTATATATGCAGAGGATGGATGGATGGATGTATATGTGTGTGTTTATGTATGTGTGTATATGTATATGTTGATATGTGTATATATATATATATGTATATATATGTGGATGTGTATATGTATATATATATATATGTATATATATGTACAGTAATTCCTCCTCCATCGTGGGGGTTGCGTTCCAGAGCCACCCGCGAAATAAGAAAATCCGCGAAGTAGAAACCATATGTTTATATGGTTATTTTTATATTGTCATGCTTGGGTCACAGATTTGCGCAGAAACAGAGGAGGTTGTAGAGAGACAGGAGCTTTATTCAAACACTGCAAACAAACATTTGTCTCTTTTTCAAAAGTTTAAACTGTGCTCCATGACAAGACAGAGATGACAGTTCCGTCTTACAATTAAAAGAATGCAAACATATCTGCCTCTTCAAAGGAGTGCGCGTCAGGAGCACAGACTGTCAGAGAGAGAGAGAAAAGCAAACAAATCAATAGGGCTGTTTGGCTTTTAAGTATGCGAAGCACCGCCGGTACAAAGCTGTTGAAGGCGGCAGCTCACACCTCCTCCGTCAGGAGCAGAGAGAGAGAGAGAGAGAGACAGAGAAAAACAAACAAAAATCAATACGTGCCCTTCGAGCTTTTAAGTATGCGAAGCACCGTGCAGCATGTCGCTTCACGAAGCAGCTGCACAGAAGGTAGCAACGTGAAGATAATCTTTCAGCATTTTTAGACGAGCGTCTGTATCGTCTAGGTGTGCGAACAGCCCCCCTGCTCAATCCCCCTACGTCAGGATCAGAGAAAGTCAGCGCAAGAGAGAGAGAGAGAAAAGTAAGTTGGGTAGCTTCTCAGCCATCTGCCAATAGCGTCCCTTGTATGAAATCAACTGGGCAAACCAATTGAGGAAGCATGTACCAGAAATTAAAAGACCCATTGTCCTCAGAAATCCGCGAACCAGCAAAAAATCTGCGATATATATTTAAATATGCTTACATATAAAATCCGCGATAGAGTGAAGCCGCGAAAGGCGAAGCGCGATATAGCGAGGGATTACTGTATATGTAGATATGTGTATATATGTATATATATGTTTACATAACCTCTTTAACACACTACTTCTCCGCTGCGAAGCGCGGGTATTTTGCTAGTTTATTTATATAGCACATTCTCATACAAAATATGTAGCTCAAAGTACTTTACAGAATGAAGGAAGAGAAAAGAATTAAAAAATTAGGCAATACTAATTAACACCGAATAAAAGTAAGGTCCGATGGCCAGGGAGGACAGAAAAAACAAAAAAAACTTCAGATGGCTGGAGAAAAAAACAAAATCTGCAGGGGTTCCAGGCCACGAGACCACCCAGCCCCCTCTAGGCTTTCTACCTAACATAATTGATCTTAATCAGACCTCATGGTTTTCAGGCTAATACATGGAAGAATTTGATGATGATGGTCATGTGGACTTCTGGCATTCAATCCATCAATGTAGGGACAGTACGGTGCTTTGATTGAGTGGTGGTGGCGCAGATCAGCACCACAGAAAACCAGAAAACGAACAGCAGAGAAAGTAGGAGTTAGTACAGATTTTGGAGTCACCAAGAATGATAATAAAGATTTAATGCATATACAGAATATCAGGGTTAAACTGAAGTGAAGCTATGAGAAAGTCATGTTAAAACAATGAGTTCTTAGCAGTTTTTTAAAGTGCTCCACCGTATTAGCCTGGTGAATTTCTATTGGTAAGCTGGTCCAGATTTTTGGTGCATAACAGCAGAAGGCCGCCTCACCACTTCTTTTAAGTTTAGCTCTTGGAATTCTAAGCAGACACTCATTTGAAGATCTAAGGTTACGATTTGGAGTGTAAGGTGAAAGACATTCTGAAATATAAAATGGAGCGAGATTATTTAAGACTTTATAAACCATAAGCAGTATTTTAAAGTCAATTCTAAATGACACAGGCAACCAATGTAGTGACATCAAAACTGGAGAGATGTGCTTGGATTTTCTTTTCCTAGTTAAGATACTATTAGCTGCATTCTGTACAAGTTGCAATCGATTTATGTCTTTTTTGGGTAGTCCTGAGAGGGCTGCGTTACAGTAATCTAGTCGACTGAAAACAAAAGTGTGAACTAATTTCTCAGCATATTGCAAAGTTATAAGAGGTCTAACCTTTGCTATATTTCTTAAGTGAAAAAATGCTGTCCTAGTGATCTGATTAATATGTGATGTAAAATTTGGGTCAGAGTCAATAATTACCCCTAAATTCTTTACCTCCATCTTGACTTTTAATCCTAATGGATCAAGTTTATTTCTAATATCCTCATCATATCTATTTTTTCCAATCACTAAAATTTCTGTTTTCTCCTTATTTAGTTTGAGAAAATTACCACTCATCCATTCAACACATTGTGTCAGTGAATCAAGAAAGTCAGGGTCATCAGGCGCTATCGATAAATACAGTTGTGTGTCATCAGCATAGCTGTGGTAGCTCACATTATGCCTTAAAATAATCTGACCTAACGGAAGCATGTTGATCAAAAAGAGCAGTGGACCCAGGATAGAGCCTTGTGGAACACCATATAGAATATCATGTGTCTTTGAAGTATAATTACCACAACTAACAAAGAATTTTCTACCTGTCAAGTAAGACTCAAACCAATTTAAGACACTGCCAGAGAGGCCCAGCTACTAACTAAGAGATTTATAACAATATTGTGATCAATGGTATCAAATGCTGCACTCAGATCTAAGAGGATGAGAACAGATAAATGGCATCTGTCCGCTTCAACCCACAAGTCATTTACTACTTTAACGAGTGCAGTTTCTGTACTGTGATTTGTTCTAAACCCTAACTGAAACTTATTAAGAATAGCATGTTTATTGAGGTGGTCATTTTGCTGCATAATGACTGCCTTTTCTGGGATTTTACTTAAGAAAGGCAGGTTAGAAATAGGTCTGAATTTTTCAAAAGCTGAGGAGTCAAGATTATTTTTCTTGAGCAGGGGTTTAATTACAGCAGTCATAAGACAGTCTGGGAAGACCCCCGTATCTAATGATGAGTTTACTATGTCAAGAATACTGTCAATTAGCACGCCCGATACTTATTTGAAGAAACTTGTTGGTATTGGGTTAAGGATGCTGGTGGAGGGTCTCAGTTGAGAAATTATTATATATAAATCAGGTAAATCTATCCCAGTAGAAGAATTTAATTTGTTTAAAATGGAGTCACGGGGTTTAAGAGGATCAGTATTGGGGAGATGTACTATATTATTTCTAATATTATTAATTTTGTAATTAAAAAATATAGCACAAGCCTCACAAGTTTCATTCCACTGAGTGATCTGGGTTTAGCAGACAATCTTTTGTAGAGAATAAAACTCTGGGATTACTAGCATTGTTAATTATAATTTTAGATAAATTGCACCACCTCTCAAGACGGATTATGTTGTTATGTTGTTGTATCGGGTGTGAGACAGAAACAAAATCCTTGGACAGGGCATCAGCTCATCGCAAACTGAACACAAGCATACACACATACTGGCATCATTTTAGCGTCACCAAAGGAAAACGGAGCCCACTGTGGAAACCCACCAGGAAAACATGCAAACTCCAGGCAGGGAACACCAGTGCTACTGCTCTGCCACTGTGCCACCCCCATATGTGTAATTATTAACAGTATTCATTATTGAAATTAAGTTAACGATTTATCTGTAAAATGTAACATACATACTTTAATGCATGTGATATCAAGTATAAATATAAGGATTCTAAATGAGCAGAGAGTTGAAATATAATAAATTTAATGTGTTCTGTGTGGTGATCTATTACTGCTTGTCGCTGCTGTCAGGTCAGGAGGAAGCCCCAGAAGCGCGTAGTGATTTAACAACTGGGTCGGTTTTAAGATGACGTTTAATGATAAAGTAAACTACAAGGTTAATGTGGGCATTTTGAGATTAAAGCCAAAATTTCCACTTTAGTCACAAAATAGATCTTTTCACCATGTCCTTAATTTTTTTCTCCGTGGCTCAAATACGCTGCCGTACATCCTGAAGGTATTGTGAAGGTGCAAAAAAAAAAAGACAGCACAGAAGATGGTATGTGAAACTTTTAAAATATATCATGTTATTATGTTGGAGAATATGCAACGCTTGAATATAAAAGCACTACAAATGCATTTGTACAGTATGTTTGCATTTTGCTGGATCACATCGAACCATTCAAACATCAAGGCACATACATCGATCCTGGAGGATCCTAAAAGCGGACAGAGTCGCAAGAAATTTAGACTGGAATTCAGGGTTTGAATGTGGAGAGTTATGACGATATTCCAGAAGAAGATGACATGGCTGTATTTGAATAAATGTAGATTGTTGCACCCGAATAAATGTAAGACATCCCCTGAAAATAAGCCCTAGTGCATCTTTTGGATTAAAAATGAATATAAGACCCGGTCTTATTTTGGGGGAAATACAGTACTTGTTATTAAATATTGTGGAGCTTGGTCTGGACACAGACAGGCAGACACGTTTAAATCACCCAACACATGTTTATTATAAGTCTCCGTATTTACAATAAGTGCACACACACCCCAAAGTCCCCAAAAGTCCAGGCCAACTATCAAATACCTCATTGCCTCCTCCAAGACCTCGTCCTTCCTTCACTCCCGACTCCAACCCCCAAACGGAGGGAGGCGGCCCCTTTTATAATCACCCGGATGTGCTCCAGGTGCCTCCCGACAATCTTCCGCCGGCACACCCCAGTGTGGCGGAAGTGCCGGCTGCGCACCTGGAAGCACTCCGAGTATCCCCAATCCTCTTCCCCCCAGCACTTTCGGGTGTGGCATAAGTGCTGAGGTCCAGGGCTCCAAAGGCATTGGGAGGCCCTCTGGCGGTGATCACGGGCCCCTACACAGTTGAGCTTCAAAGCTCTGTACCCGTGGTGCCCATAGCCACCAGGGTGGTCGCCCCCACATGGTCTGGGGGAGGCATAAGCCCTCTTCCAGTCCTCCGGGGTGTCCCAGCCGGGTGGCCCCCCCAGTCACCTGTGACAATATAATGTCATGCTATTGTGGCAGGTTTTATTTCAACATGGCCTTATTTTAAAAGACCGCTTTTATTTCACAATGGAACTTAACAAACAGCACATCTCTGAATGATGCTTTTAATGGCAGCACTGTTTGATTCAGAAGAAGCTGTCTAAGAATGTCCACTTTCATAAACTATGTCAAAGTTACCTAACAGTAAAGGTACTCTTCTCTGAAGTTCTGCCTGTGCCACACACCAATCCTGGTAAGACTGAGGAAATTAGAAAGGGTTAATGTATGGCTCAAATCTTGGTGTAGGGAAGAAGGGTATAGCTTTATGGAGCATTGGGACCGATGGGACCAGTTCTGCCACAGCAGGTTTCATCTCAACTGGAGGTGGACCAATGTGTTGGGAAAGCATATGAATAGGTTAGTCAAGTATTGTTTAAACTAGGGCATGGGGGGCAGGAAGTTTAGGACAGGCCAGGTTTAGAATTTTACATGGAGGAACAAACAGTAGTGTAAAATTAAAGATGCATAGAAATATAAACTCTAACCCAACGTTTAAATATAAAGTAAAATGAGTAACACATTAAAAATAGCTTGCCTTAATGCTTGAAGTACCAAAAGTTAAACAAGTGAGTTGGAGTTGTATGTAGACAGGTACATGCAGTCAGGGGAGGGTCATCATGAAAGTAAAAAAAAACTAATAATAACATAAAATAAATGTGTCCACTGGTCTGTGCTGTAAATTTGCTTTCTGTATGCCTCACCTCGGACTACGCCAGTGGTTCTCAAACTGTGGGGCTGGTCCCCCTAGGGGGGCGCGAAGTAACAAAATGGGGGGTGCGAAGATGTGAAAAAAAAGAAAACAAGAATCGAAAATATGAAAAATACATCTATTGAAACCAAAACAAATTAACTTAAACTACATTCTAATACTAGAAAAATAAATATAGAGTTAGATAAATGTCTATAAAAGTTAAGTAGGTATAATAAAATATGCATCTATGATATATCATTAATTAAAAAAGAACAAATTGGTATTAGTGGGCTCCTTTCAAAAAATCTTTAGGGGGACGTGATTAAAACTGTTATGAAAACTCGGGTCGCAAATACTTAAAGGTTGAGAAACGCTGGACTACGCTATCCCCTCACACACTGGGATGATGCATGCAATTGGGTGTGTGCCAATAATGTTTGCAGACACATTTATTATACACCATGACTTTCCACAGTCTGGTTAATATCTTTAATAAACGCGTGTGACATATTTAGTCTTACTGATTGGACATAAAACTGCAATGAAAGAGAAGGGTCTAGCTGCAGCCTGCAATACCTATGACATACGTCAGGTAATGCCCACAACATTAGTCACAAAATGCCCTTTGAGTAAGATAACCCTCCCATGACCCTAATCTTAACCATAGTGTAACAGGGCCCTAATGTTAACTATAGTCTAATGCGATGGATGTAACGTGACTGACGTTGAGGGCATTTCGTGATGTTGGGGAATTACATGACTGACCTCATAGGTACTGCAGTCTGCAATTACACTCTGTTGCAGTGAAAAGGCACAAGGTGAGGCAAACAGTACTGTGCCGCACTGAAGGGGGTGGATGTGAGTCCAACAGGTGCTTGTTGCTGCTGTTCTTCTACACAGAGGCTCTAGGTGCCAATAAGTAAGTGATATCAGAAAGTCAAGTGCACTTTTTTAGTTTTTTGTTCTGACTGACTGCTAAAATAGAAGATTAAGATTTTCAAAACTAAAGGAAAATAAGGAGGACTTTTACAAGAAAGTGACGGAGATTTTTGTGAAGAAGGATAAGTGCATGGACTTCATTTACAAATAACGGTAAGACCATAAATGGTTTTCAATTATATAAAAAATGGGATCAGACTAAGAAAAAAAAACAATCCAATATTTAAAAACTAAATTTTGACCTTAAGTAAAATATTCTTTTGCTTTTCTTGTTATCCTTTTGTTAAACAGTCTGTATTAAAATTGATTAAAACATCAGAATTAAAAGCTTATAAAAACAAGTAAATATTTCAATTAAGGTAAAACTGAAATCCGTTTTTTTGTACACCACTCAATACTTTCATTTGTGTTGAATGAGTATGAGTTGTGGAATTGCAATGGCAAATTTAGAACACATGGAGGGTGCAGAGCAAATGTGCTCTCTCCGCTGTCTCTCACCTTACCTATTTGTGTGTAAAGAATGCTGATGAGATATGAAACATAACCAGTAGGCAATGTGCATGCTGGCAATTGAATAGTGAATAAGCTACTCTTTTGCATTCATATATTTGTAAATCTGACTCTGAAGGAAGGAGTCAGTGCCTCACCAGCCATGAACCTCACTGCGCATCACTGTATGTAGAGGAACATAATTATAACATTATAGCAATAATGGAAACCTGGCTAAACAACAAAGAAGGGGATGAGTGTAACATAGAGGGATACACATTTTTTAGGAAGGATAGACAAAACAGAAAAGGAGGTGGGGTTGGTGTTTATGCCAAACAGAATTTAAATGCAAGTTCTCTTCACTTGCACGATGAACCCCATCTTAGTAAGGACATATGGCTTCGCCTGGAAAGAATTAGGGAAAGAGGTATTATTTTAGGAGTATATTATAGACCACCCAAAACAGACAGTAATTGTAATGCACATCTTTTTGTCCTCACAGGTGGCGCAGTGGTAGTGCTGCTGCTTTGCAGTAAGGAGACTGTGGAAGATTGTGGGTTCGCTTCCCGGTTCCTCCCTGTGTGGATAGCGCTTTGAGTACTGAGAAAAGCGCTATATAAATGTAATGAATTATTATTTATTATTATTAATATTAAAAAGGAATGTTTACAGGGGGATATTATAGTCATGCAGGACTTTAACTACTCGAATATTAACTGGGATAACCTTGCAAACAGCGAAGCCCAAGAGCAGGAGTTTTTAGAAGTAAACAGTGACTGTTTTTTAATACAATATGTTAAAGCACAAAAGTAGGGTGAACTCTGTATAGATTTATTATTTTGTAATAATCAGGATAGAACTGATGGTGTAGAGGTGATTGAACCACTAGGGTCAAGTGACCATAATATAATACAGTTCTCAGTGCTTTGGAGGAGTGTGGATGCAAAGACTAAAACTGTTAAGTTTAACTTCGGTAAAGCTAAATTTTAGCAGATGTGGCAAAGTATAAGGAGGATAGACTGGGATAAGCTTTTAAGTGTGGAGAGAGTCAAGGAGCAGTGGAACAGGTTTAAAAGCATTTTAAATGTAATGCTTGACAAGTTCATAACTAAATTTGGAATTAGTAGGAAATAAAAAAATATACAGATTGGGTTCATAAAGAGTTAAAAAAAGACCAGCTGTATAATGCATATAAGACTAATAACTCCAATGTGAATCACAGGGCATATGAGAACATGAGGACAACCATTAAGAAGGATATTAGGGAGACTAAAAGACAGTTAGAGAGAAATATAGCATTTAAGGCAGAATATGACCAAAAGAGATTCTTTCAGTATTTTAGTAGTAAAAGAACAATAAAGGAGGATGTGAAGTGTATCAGGAATAGTATAGGGAAATAAAAAATACAGACAGTGAAGTATCAGATGCTATAAACTCACATTTTTCAGGGGTCTTCACAAGTGAGGAGGCAGATAACCTCCCAGCAGTAAAAGAACTACTAATGAAGTACTGATTGATTTAGAAATTGTTGAGGGAGAAGTACTGCTTAGATTAAACAGGCGGAAATCAAACCAGATAATATTTTCCCTTGAGTTCTTAAGGAAGTTAGTGAGTACATATTGTAGAAGATTAGCCCCGGACACAGACAGACACGGACTCAGAATGTCCAAAAGCACACACGTTTATTCATCTTTAAAACCTGCACACAACACAGTGCACCAAACAGCCACACTGACTCAGTTTCTTTTCTTCTGCTGCCTCTACTCCTTTTCTCATAAGCTTCATCCACCTTCCACCCGACTCTGGCCTCCTGAATGGAGTGAGGCATCCTCCTTTATATTGAACCAGGAAGTGCTCCAGGTGTCTCCCGATTGACATCTGGCAGCACTTCCGGGTGTGACGGGACTGCTGCATGCCCAGACTCTGGAGCTGTCCAGGTGCCCCCTGGTGGTGGCCACGGACCCCCACTGGATTAAACTTCTGAGCTCCAATTCCATGGCCCCGATGTAAACCAAGGGGGTTACCCTCTCATATCCTGGGGAAGGTACTGCTGGTAGTATGTCCATCCTCCAGGTCTTCTCTTCAAAAGGGCATCCTGTCCGGGCAAGATCCCCGGCCATCCATCACAATATATAAACCCTTGACACATAATTTTAGGAAGTCACTGTGCACTGGGGAAATTCAGAAGGACTGGAAAATGGCAAGTATTATCACATTATATAAAAAGGATGATTGGGCAGATCACCTGAACTATAAGCCAGTAAGCTTAATATGTATCACAGGAAAATGAATGGAAGGAATTATTAAGTTTGAACAACACATGGCAAGAACAGAGGATTAACTGAACAGTGAGCATGAATTCAGAAGAGGGAGGTTATGTTTTATTAACATGCTGAAATTCTATGCGGAAGCAGCAAAAGGGTATGATCAAAGTGGAGGATATGATATTATTTATCTGGACTTTCAGAAAGCATTTGATAAGACACCATATGAGAGGTTGGGCATCAAACTAAAAGAAGTGGGAGTTCAGGGTGTTGTTTGTAGGTGGATGCAAATTGGCTCAGACACAGGAAGCAGAGGGTTATGGTGCGAGGAACCTCATCAGAATTGTTTGATATTAAGAGTGGTGTTCCACAGGGATCAGTGCTAGAGCCGCTGCTATTTTTAATATATATAAATGATTTGGATTGGAATATAAGTAACAAGCTGGTTAAGTTTACAGATGATACCAAGACAGGTGGATTGTCAGATAATCTGGAATCCATTGCGTCATTACAGAGGGATATGGACTGCATACAGGCTTGGGCAGATTTGTGGCAGATGAAATTTAATGTCAGGAAACATAAAGTATCACACATAAGAAGTAAAAATGTTAGTTTTGAATAGGGGGTCTGGTAATCGAAAGTACACCTTATGAGAAGGTGTAAAAGGCGCTATATAGCGCCCGACCCGGCACAGACTGACGTAGAGGCACGTGTAAAATAAATAGACTTTCTTTATTTCTTTTCAGCCGTGGGGTATGCCTTCCCCGTGTCCCACAGGCCCAACACAGTCCCACAAGCACTTAATGCAGCAAACAAACAACAAATCCTTCCTCTGGCACCACCACTCCTCCCAGGCAACCTCGTCCTCTGCCTCTCGATTCTGATCCCTGAGTGGTGGATGCTGGCCCTTTTTATTGCCCACCCGAAAGTGCTCCAGGTGCTTGATCACCTGTGGCTAATTGCACTTCCAGACGGGGCTGCAGAGATGTCCAGGTGGGTTTCTGACTCCATGCAGCACCCCCTGGTGGCCACCCCAGATCCCCACAGGGTTGTGGAGAACTCCATCTCCCATGAAACCCTGCGGGAAACTGAGGCACCATCATCAGCCAGGGAGGCTGCCACCAAGCGTCCCGGGGGAGGTAGTGAGATGCCCATGGCTGCTCCCCCAGAACATATGTAGAAGGGGCATGGGACCCGGCCACCCACTACAAAGGATTTAGAAGTCGTAGTGGACTCTACACTATCAACTTCCAGACATTGTACAGGATCCATTAAGAAAGCTGACAGAATGTTAGGTTATATAGCATGTTTTTTTATTTTTTGTTTTTTTTTTTTGTTCTTTATTTCACCTTATACAATTTCTTGTATTAGGAATTTGTTAGTTTTCACATACCCCTTGGGGTCAGAGCACAGGGTCAGCCATTGTACATCGCCCCTGGAGCAATTGAAGGTTAAAGGCCTTGCTCAAGGGCCCAGCAGAGTAGGATCTCCTTTGGCAGTGACTGGGATTCAAACCGGCAACCTTCAGGATACCAGCGCAGATCCTTAGCCTCAGAGCCACCACTCTGCCCTAAGTTGTGTAGAATGCAAGTCCAAGGGGGTTATGCTCAAGCCTTACAATGCACTGGTGAGGCTTCATCTGGAATACAGGGTACAGTTTTTGTCTCCAAGCTACAAAAAGAACATGGCAGCGCTAGAAAAACTCCAGAGAAGAACGACTAAGCTGATTATACGGCTGCAGGGAATGGATTATGAAGAAAGATTAAAAGGAAACATAACTGAAATGTTTAAAATTATGAAAGGAATTAGTACAGTGGATCGAGACTGTTATTTTAAAATGAGTTCATCACGAACATGTGGACATAGTTGGAAACTTGTAAAGAGTAAATTTTGCACAAACATTAGGAGGTTTTTCTTTACACAGAGAACCACAGATACTTGAAATAAGCTACCAAGTAGTGTGGTAGACAGTTAGACTTTCAAAACTAGACTTGATGTTTTTTTAGAAGAATTAAGTGGATAGGACTGGTGAACTTTGCTGGGCCTGTTCTTGCCTAGATTGTTCTAATGTTCTAATATTCTAACAGCAACCCCTGTAGCCAAAACGGAATTGTACCTTATAGCTTGTGTAAATTGTGTAAATTACTGCTGAAATTATAAATGAACATTCCTTACAAACCTTTGATAAAGTTTTAGACATGTGTTTCAAATGGCCTATGTGTTACTGGGTAAATTTGTGCAAATACAAAATGCTCCTATTGTTCTTGTCACGTCTGTCTGCATGAATCAATTTGGCTTCCAGTGGACTAATTTAGTGAACATTTAAAGTAGTACTAGGGTGTTGTACCGTGTTAGCCATTATGAATGTAGAGAAAAGCCAAGCAAAATGACACCTTTTATTGGCTAACTAAAAAGATTACAATATGCAAGCTTTCGAGGCAACTCAGGCCCCTTCTTCAGGCAAGATGTAAACATGTGAACATTTAAAGAAATTGGTTGGAAAAGGTCAATTTTCATTGAGATATTTCAAATAAAGTGTGTTAGACACATTTTTTAAATGTAAAATCTGACAATAAAATTTTTCTAAAATTTGTTTCTATATCATCTTTTTGAAAACATGGACACAATCTGTGCATCCTCAATTATGGATTAATTTACTGTTTTAAATTTACCTTGAGAGAAGTTATTTTAACTTTCATATTTTGTACATTTTCCTCTTTTACATGTCTGCTTGTCTGACAGCAAAAAAGATTCCCTAAGCAAGCTGGAATCATGAATGCACTGGAGAAAACTTGTCATCAGATTCATGTGCTATGTTAATATTATTTTATGCTTTGTGTTAATTAATATATTTGTTTTTTATGTGTCTTATTGTGCTTTAATGAATGCTGTATCACTTTTCAATTATTGTGCATTTTTCTTAATGTCGTGTTATGTTAATGCCATTTTATTCCTTGATCTTGTAAGAGAATCAAAGGACAATGATAAAGAGTTGCAGTACCTACCTGGTAACCCTGTATAATTGAATCATAAACAAATTGAAAAAACAAGCAAATAATTGAAGAGAGGTCTTTGCAGATATGAGTTAAGGACAGAACTAGCATAGATGATGGAGCTACCGGTTTTTAGCCCTCCCAATAGAAAGAGGTGGGTTGTGGTGCACGGACATTGTATGTGACATCAGAGATGATCTAGTCGTCAGTCATCCAGTCTCTGGAGAGAGGAAGAGAGAGAAAGGCATTAAGACACAGCAGCAACCCCTGATGTGGTGGTAGAATTACATTTCCTAGAACCTACAGCTGTCCCTTATGCACATGAGCGTGACAAACTTTATCAGTTGAGTCCAAGGGCATAGGTTACTCCTGAACTCGAGATGTGGAGTCTGTTTTCAGCCTATATAAGACATGAGATGCCTCAGTCTTTTTTGGGGCATTAGCTCCTGTTCCATGTGTTTGGTTCTAATTATTGGATTTTGTAAGATCATGTTTGAATGTTTGATTTTTGAATTCTCTGCTCTTAAAAGTGTTTCTCTTTGTGGAATAATAACAGTTAACTAAGGAAGGGTATACACTGTGCAATGTTAACAATATTTGTGAGCTACATATTGTTTTTCAAAATGCCAGGTGTGTGATACATTCAGTCCCAGTTCAAGTGACTTAAGCACTCCCAATAGGTATTTGACATGCCAAATAATTTGGGCACTGCTGGTTTGAGTTTGTCAGGGGTGAGGGATCTTGCAAGCAGATTCTCTGTTTTAATTCCCATTGACCTTGAATCAGAATAAGACTCCATGTTTAATCTTTTGTAATTACAGCTGTGAAATGCTTGTGGACACATAAGCAGGAAGACGAATTGAAAGAATTGTGGCAAAATAACCATCTACCTTATGATATTCCTCCTGAGAAATAACGTGATCAAATCTTCAAAAATGAAATACTGAAGAATATTGATCAGCAGCTATAAATTGCTGGAATCACTGCATGATTGCAGACTTGACAAATTAATTATTCATTACATTTATATAGCGCTTTTCTCAGTACTCAAAGCGCTATCCACACAGGGAGGAACCGGGAAGCGAACCCACAATCTTCTTACTGCAAAGCAGCAGCACTACCACTGCACCACCTGTGAGGAATTAGTATAATGGTTTTTTTTTTTTTGCTTTTTTGGACTCACTAAAACTTGCTACAAGAAGAAACATCAATTAGTTTCAGTAACAGATCTGAATGCTTGCAAAGTAAAGATATGTTCAATAATTTTAGAAAATTATGGCACAGGCATGGATTATACAAAGGCAGATGTACCCAGCAGGACAATTGAAGAGTTTTGGATTTTGCATATAGATTTTGAAGTATATGGATGGAAATGTAAGGGTGTGAAGAGAAAGTGCTGACACACAAACTCAGTTACTGGGTTGCTAACTATAAATGGGGCTGTTTATTGGAAATCACCTTTTTTATTTATTTATGTGCCTTCATATGTTACAACCTTAGGAGATTCTCTGAGAAAGACAACAAAACAGATTTGTTGAGATTTTGTTTTTTTGCCCAAGAATCCTGCTGAATTATCTTGAATTAGCTGTTGCTATTTTTTTCTTTCTCAGGTAGTTCTCTTATGTATTTATTGCAGTAATCCACTCAACTAAAAAAAATATTTATTAATTTTCCAGCATCTTAAAATGATATGAGTTCTAACGTTTGCAATATCTCTTCAATGAAAGAACACACTCTTAGTAAAAAAGTAATCATGTATTTTGATGTTTAGATCTAAGTCCATAATAATGCCTAAGTTCTAGCTTGATTTGTAAAGGCAGATCGGTTTTTCACGTTTTCTTTTCTTCCAATAATTGTATTTTCTTTTTATCCTTGTTCATTTAAGGAAGGTAAGACTCTTCCAACTAAATTTTTAGTTTTAGTTGGACATATTTTGACCAGATGTAGCTCTGAAAAAGTGAACTAGGACAAACTTTTAAGTGTGAAGGCATTTCAGGAGCAGTGGAATTGGTACACACCATTTAATAAACAATTCAGGATCATTTAGAAACAATAAGAAATTAAGGAGAACTGAGTGATACTATAAATAAACAGTTGAAAATGTTTCTGTATAACTAGTACAAGACAAATAAAACCCAAGACAAAATATTGGCTTAAACACAATGCAAAGGATATAGGGATAAAGGGATATAGTACAAGGACCTGTTTCAAAATTGGGTGATGTTAAAAGTGGTGTCCTTTAGGGATCAGTGCTGGGGTTGCCACTCTTTTCAATATACTGTATACAGTATAAATGATCTTGATAGGAATATAATAATTAACTGATTAAATCTGCTGCTGAAAAGAAACTAGGTGGAATAGCATTAGAGATTGTCCTGGACAGAATTTAGAATTGGGCAAATTAATGTCTGCAAATGTAGGGTATTACATATAGAACTACAAATGCTAGACTTGAATACACAATGGGATTTTTCAAACAAAATGACCCCTTATGAGAACAGAGCAAGAGGCTGAAATGGACTCAACTTTCTGTAATAGTACAGTATATTAGGTTATATAGTGTGATACATGAAGTATAGGTTAAGGGAGGTTATGTTTATACATAATGCACCAGTAAGACCTTATCAGGAGTACAGTTTTATCTCCATTTACTAAAAAGACAGTAATGTTAATGAAAGTCTAAAGTAGAGCAAAAAGGCTGATTCCAGGACTGTGAGATGTGAAGTATGAAGAAAGATTTAAAGAATTGAGCTTTGCCAGTTTGAGCAAATGAAGATCACTAGGGGGCATGACAGAAGTGTTCAAAATTATGAAAAGAATATATGCAGTGGTTCACAGCTGTTAATTTTAAAATGAGTACTGTCTGTTTACATTCCATACTCAATGCAGTGTTATTTTGGAGAAATTAGAAGGTTCATGCATGAGGGTTAGAGTGTTACCCCCAAGCCAAGACGGGCAACTGCTGCTAACTGCCTTGTCTTCATTTTCTTCCACAGTGTAGAGGAACCGCCCAGTGAGGACAACTGACTCTGTCCCTTCTGGTCCCTGGACCATAAAAATGAGACCACCAAGAAGAAGGTTTCACTTCTGGTTTAAGTGACCTAAAGAGAGGAGCTCCACAACCTGCTCATGCAATTCTTGTGATAACACTTAAAACTAGCCCAAGTGTTACTTTAACTTTATTAAAGTTGAGTTTAACATTTTCAACCCATGCAAGTCCAAAATTTGGAATATTTATTATTTCAAATAATGGATCAGTTTGCCGATTAATTCCCACACTGTAGAATATTGTGCCTTACTGTTAACATAGGGGAAGAATCTGGTTTGTGAATATGTGGCGGACTGTAAGCATAAATCTAGAAAAGAGTGAATAAAAATCCAGCTGATCATTTCAGATGTTAAAAATAATTACCACGAAGCACTTTCACAAAAATGCAGTGGCATGCAAAAGTATTCAGTCCCCTTGAAAGTCTTCATAATTTTCTGCAAGACAAAAGATTTGTACACATATTTATTCATTCAGTATTTTCTCTTATGCTGTAACAAAACAGTTCCACAGTCAAAATAAGCCATTTTCAGTAGATATTTAACTGAAAAAGAAAAACTCCAAAGTTAGCGTTTACATAAGTATTTAAACCTCTGTGCTTTGGAAGCTCCAAGTTTACACCAATGAAAAATTAATTACAAAGGTGACAGCCATAATTAAACATGAGGTGCTACTTGTGAGTCCTTTCTATCTCTCTGGATATAAAATGCCTCCTTTGTAAGGGCCATAGTCTTTGTTGGACAGTCACTGTAAAAATGAAGACAAAGGATCTTTCTACTGAGAAACAAAGTTATTGAAACGCACAAGGCAGCAGGAAATGACAATGAAAAAAGTCAAAGAGTTTGAATGTCCCACTGTTGGATCCATCATCAGAAAGTGGAAGGTTTATTACAGTACCCAGACTCTTTCTAGAACAGGTCGTCCCTGAAAACTAAATATCAGAGTGAGACATCGACTGGTGAGAGAGGTGACCAGAAATTCAACTGTTACTCTCAGACGTCTGCAGTGCTCTTTGGCTGAAACTGGAGTGAAGGTGCAGGGGTCCACAATTTCAAGAGCTCTCCATAAAACAGGCCTCTTTGGGAGGGTAGCAAGAAAGAAGCCATTCCTTAAGAAGTTCCACATAAAGGCACGTATGGCATTTGCCACAAAGCATGAGAAAGACCCAGTTAAGATGTGGGAGAAGGTTTTATGGTCAGATGCAACCAAAATAGAACTTTTTGGCCAGACTTCAAAGAGGTATGTGTGGCGTAAAACGAACACTGCCCATGCCTAAAGAAACACCATACGTATGACTGTGCCAGCATCATGCTATGGGGATGTTTTTCATGTGCTGGGACTGAGAATCTTGTCAGAGTTGAAGGGACAATGGATGGGCACAAATACTGCACAATATTGCTGGAGATCTTGTTCCAGTCTGCTATGAAATCTAAAGCTCAGGAGAAGATTCATCTTTCAAAATGACAATGACTCTAAGTATTAGACCAAAGTAACACTGGGATGGCTCAGAAACAGAAAGATGAACGTTTTGGAATTGTCAAGTCGAAGCCCCAATCTTATCCCTGTTGAGAATCTGTGGCACTATTTGAAAACTGCTATTCAGAGGTGCCATCCCACCAACACAGAGGAACAAGGTGCAGAACTGTGGCATACTTACATACCCCAAAAGAATGAAGGCTGTTACTGCAGCAAAAAGGTTCTTGACAAGGTATGAATGCATTGGGCTTGAATATTTAATGCAAATACTCACTCATATCTACAGAAAAGGGTTAATTTGAACTTTGGAAATGTATTGTTAGAGCGCAAGAGTTCACATTAAAAAGACTGAATGGATAAATATGTGGACAAATCTTTTGTCATGCAGAAAATTAGGATGACTTGTAAAGGGACAGAATATTTTTGCACGTCACCATATGTTTGTGAAAGGGCTTGGCAGTAATTATTTTTACCAGTATTTTCCCTTAATTCTGAAATAATCACGGGGCTGAGGTTAGGTACACATTCAGCTGGCTTTTTATTCACTCCTAGCTACTCCCAGTGTATGCTTGCAGTCAGCTACATATTCACACTACTTTTGCAAACCAGCTTGTTATTCTACTGTACAGGGTGGGCCATAAGTTTCCATACATAGGAAAATAAACATTCTTTTATGAAAAACCATTTTTATTTATATAATATGCTCTATATGACTGCCATTGTTTTGAAAACACATTTCAATACCTGTCCACCACTGCTGATGAACACAAATTAGCATAGCTGGAGTTATGCTTGTAATGGCATTGGTGATACGTTCCCTAAGATGTTATTTATGTTTCGTATCTTTTCCTGATACACCATGGCCCTCAAATGCCCCCAAAGATAAAAATCAAGTGGTGTGAGATCTGGGGATCTGGGAGGCCACTCCACAGGACCACGGCAACCAATCCAAACATCCGAAAATTGCTGATCTAACTATTGATGCACGTGAATACCATAATGAGATGGAGCTTCATCTTGCTGGAAGTAAACTGGGAAGTTACCATCCTCATTTAGCAGGGATGGAAAAATCTCTTCTTGCAACATATTAAGATACTTTTCGGCATTAAGATTTCCATCGACAAAAATTGGTCCAATAATTCTGTTACCCTATATCCCGGCCCACACCATCAATTTACCGGCACCTTGCATCTTCGTTGGACTCATCCAGTGAGGGTTAGCATTATTCCAATAACGTACGTTTTGCTGTTTAAGCTCTCCATTGACGTAAAAATTTGCTTCATCAGTAAACAAGATCTTGGTTGCAATGTTTGTATCCTCGTTCAATTTGCTTAATGCCCATTCACAGAATTCCATCTGTCTATCCGGGTCGTCTTCACTCATATGCTGTGCCATATGCAATTTGTATGGATGCCATTCATTTGCTTTCAAAATGCACCTGATACTCGATCTGCTGACACCACTTTCTGCAGACAACCATCGTGTACTATTTGTGTGACCCCATGTAAGCGCTGAGAGTATTGTAGCTGTTGTGCCTTCATCGGTGGCTGTATGTCTTCAACCACATCTCAATTGATCTGTAACACTTCCAGTGTTTTGAAACTTTCTAATGAGTTTTGCCACAGTGTCTTGTTTGATGTTTGTTCTATGTTTTCTGTTAAATTTGATTGCAACCATGCGACTGCTTCCTGACCCGGCCATCAGTATGATTTCAATTTGTCGCTCTTTATTCAAACACATTTTTTAGGGTATCTGAAATATAAAAAATAAAATGTTAAAAACCATATGTATGGAAAAATATTCTACAGCATGTACATTAATTGGCACCATTACAAACTGATCCATTATTTGAAAAAATAAATATTCCACATTTTGGTACTGCACGGGTCAAAAATGTTAAACTCAACTTTAATTTAACAAAGGAGTCTTTCTTGTCACAAACTGTGAAAATGAAGGTGGTCCAACATGATTTAATCCTTTACAGTGCCATTAAATGTCACAGAAAATCCCAGTCAGTCAGATAGTCATTTTCCAACCCGCTATATCCTAACACAGGATCACTGGGGTCTGCTGGAGCCAATCCCAGCCAGCACAGGGTGCTAGGCAGGAACAAATCCCAGGCAGGGTGCCAGCCCACCACAGGGCACACACACACATACACACACACACACACCAAGCACACACTAGGGACAATTTAGGATCGCCAATGCACCTAACCTGCATGTCTTTGGACTGTGGGAGGAAACCGGAGCAAAATCCCATTTATCAGATATTGGAGTGGGAATACTTTGTCCTTTTCACCCAGGTACTAGCACTGGGCAGGACAAAACTTGGCTGTATCTTAAAAAACACATCTGCCTTGTCACAAAACTGTGAAAGGTAAGGTGGCCCAATATTGATGTAACTCACCTATGCAGGTCCTAAATGTGGAATATTTAGCTTTTCAAAGAATGGACACATTTACATTATGTCAAATAATATATACGTTTTAGATGGGCAAGCACTAGGGCATTGTGGTTAGGGCTTTATCGCTTTCAAATCTGCGTTTGTGGGTTCAAGTCCTGATACTGACACTTTGTGACCATGAGCAAGTCACTTCACCTGTCTGTGCAGCGCGCTGCGGGGTTGCTGGGCATAAGAAATATAACCAGTAGTAACTAAATGTTATATATTGGATAAAGGCATCAGTTGTAAATGTGGACTATTTTAGCTTTAGAATAATTAACTGGTTTACAAAAGCTGTGTGAAAAAGTACAGTCACAGGTTGCAAGCAAGCATGTAGCTGAGTGGTAATAAGAAGAATGCAGAATACGTACCTAACTTCAGCATTGTGTTCATAACAAACTCAAAGGTAGATTCTGTTAAACAGTAATTCCTTTTCCAAACTTATTGTGCGAGAAAAAAATATTGCGTTGTTTTAACACAGATACGTCTCCTACACACTTCACTTCACTCTCCATTCCGTGACTTTACCAGACCTTGCGGTTCTTGTTTCTTGCCCCTCCCATTTCCATTGAATAACACGTGAACAACCAATATAGTTCGTGCGCAGATCTGATATAGTTCATACACAAAGTTGCGATAGGGTGCGCATGCGTAACCAGTATGGTTTCATACGAGAAACTGGCATGGTACACACTGTCCCAGATGGATGAGGACCCTACCCAGCCGGGACGCCTGGATGGTCCCCGTGATGGACAATACCTCCCCTCTGCTTATGGGCCACTGGACCTGAGCTGGGACACTCATCCCTACCGGAGGACGTGGCCACCTCCAGGGGGCGCCCAGACAACTGTGAGGTCCTGGATGGCAGCACTTTTGCCACACCAGGAAGTGCTGCCGGAAGAATTCCCAGGGGCACCCGGAGTGCTTCCGGGGGCTCTCTTGACACTTCCGCCACACCAGGAAGTGTCGTCAGGGGGAGCACCTGGAGCTCATCTGGGTCGGTATATAAGGGACTGCCTCCCTCTAGAAACGGAGCCAGAGTTGGGAGGAAGGAGATGAAGCTTGTGAGGAGGGGAGAGGAGGTCATTGAGAAAGAGAAAGAGAGAAAGTAAGAGAGTTGGTGGATGAAGGCATTGTGGTACTGAAAGGAAAAATAAAGAAGTGTTTTGGACATTCTGGTGTCTGTTTGTGTCCGGGGGTATGCTTTCCACAACACATAAAAACAATAGAGTTCAATCGCAAAACTGACATGTTACCGACATGAAACCAGTGTAAGACGTGCATAAAACAAATATAATACATACACAAATCCATTGTTAGACCGGCACAGATCGCAAGCCAATGTAGTTCATACACAAATCGATAACATGTGACTGTAAACCGATGCAGTTCACTCACAAACCAACAAACGTACTGGAACCAGTGATATACAAATGCAAATCAATATAATTCATAAACAAACCAGTGGTATGCATATACAAACGGATATAGTTCACGCACAAATCCATAATATACGGACACGGACCAATATAGTTGATATAAATGAAACCAGTATAGTACACACGCAAACCAATTAAGTATGCACGCTGACTGATAGTAAATATTAATGAACCAACAGTGTTCACATGTAAACCAATATATGATTTATGGCCTGTTTGGCCTATCATGGGGTGGGAGGCAGCCTATCCAGCAAGCATTGGTCCCTGACTTGCGGAGTAGTATCCACTTGCAGAGCCACAGAACCATATGTCACCGCAGTCGTAGACCCACAGTTGTAGACCCGCAGTTACAGACCCAGAAGTGACGTCTTCATCGTTTCAGGACTGACTTCATAAAATTACTTTTGGAAGGTTTCAGCAGGTCTCGGCAAAGCCTGGAAAGTAACGTAGGGTCAGGGACCCATTCAAAAATTAAGAGATAAAAATGACAAAGAAAAACATTACATCAAACCAAATGATATGCATCATTGTGAAGTTTATAGGGTTTCTGCCATCACGTTGTGTCATACATCAAACTAAACAATACGGATCGTTTCTGTGAAATATACTATTAACATTTATGTTGTGTTAGGGTCTGTGGGAACCATTAATTAACCAAAATTAAAATCATTAAGATTTGTGTTAATTGAAAATAGTTTTTCGTTTACATTCATGAAACAAAGTATACAATATAATTATTATGTTTACACCACGTTAGAGTTTAGTAAACATTAATAATAAAAGTTATTATGTTTTTTAAAATGTACTATGCATGTGTGCAATATTGTTCTAAACCAATTTAGAATGAACATTTAAGCCAATCTAATATTTTTAAACATGTATGTGAAGAAAATGGCAATACATATTCTACACTGAATTATCCATCCATCCATCCATTTTCCAACCCGCTGAATCCGAACACAGGGTCACGGGGGTCTGCTGGAGCCAATCCCAGCCAACACAGGGCACAAGGCAGGAACCAATCCCGGGCAGGGTGCCAACCCACCGCAGACACTGAATTATGCTATATGTTAATTGCCTTATATAGAACTGCTCTAGTTTTTGTCACTTATTATTATAAATGATGGGCCATCAAATGAAAAAAAAAGAAAAATAATAATAAGACCACAATTTATTTATATAGCACCTTTCCTATGCCCAAAATTCAGAAAGAACAACAGGATCTATATGACATTGGCTACAAATAATATCTTCACTAAATAAAGATAAATACAGGATATACAAAACATTCAAATAGAATAAAAGACAATAATCCAGACTAAAATAAAACATAATACTACAAAAAATCTTGAACAAATAACATAAATTGTGATAAAAAAGCAAACCCTGAGTGCCTAAACAGATAGAGGGGATAAACTGAGGTCATTCCACAGTCTGGGCACAATACAGCTGAAGGCCCTGCTGTCACCCATAGACTGCAGGTTAGTGTGAGGCACGGAATCAGAGGACCTTAGTGGGCAGGTCAATAACAGAATTTGATATTCAATCCTGTAAGACACAGGGAGTAGTGAAGGTGCAGCAGGATGGCTGTGATGTGCTCGCTGTTGCCAGTCTGTGTCAGGACTCTTGTAGTTGAGTTTTGAATCAGGTGGAGCTGTGATATAAGATTATAAGTGGCACCTGCCAGTAGTGACTTACAATAACCAATGCGGGATATGATAAAAGCAGGGACAAGATTCTCAGCATTAGAAAAGGAGAGGAATGAGCAAACATAAGAAATATGACACAGGTGGAAGTTTCTTAATATGGCTTACATGGGTGAAATAAGAAAAGGAGGAATCAAAGTGACACCAGGATTCTTTGCAGTAAAAGAAGGTCTGATGAGATCATCACCAAGAATGGTTCAAGAGGAGCTTGTTTTCTTAAGTAGCACTTTAGTGCCACTTTGCAGGAGTCAAGTTATGTTGCAAATTTAATTTTAAAGAGTTTTGCTCTGTTCAGGTTTTAATTTTAATTTAATTTCACTGAGGCAAGTTGTGAGCTGAGAAAGCTGTGATGAAGTGTCACTCTTAACACTGAAATAGATCTAAGCATCATCTGCATGATAACCCAGTCCAATGCTATGAATAACATGCTCAAGGGGAAGCACAGAGATACAGAAGAGCAGAGGATGTAATTTCATTAACAAAGGGAAGACAGATGGAGGAACTCCTGTGAGAAATTAAGGCATGAGGGTTGCCCTGGACACAGCACCATATGCAATAACTTTTATTTTTACACAAACTGGGACAGTAGCTCCTCAAGAGGAAGGTAACAAGGCTTAGCACAATAAGGACAAATAAGCCAGAGCTCCCATCTCAACTGCTGGCCACACAGAATAGGCCAGTGAAAACATTAAAGTTTGTCAAAACAAATTACACATCCTTGGTGCACAATGTGACCTGCACAGGGATATGAGATTCCATGGCTAGAAATGATAATGAACTATAATGCTACAAAAAGAGGAGTGGAGAATTTAGACAAAACATTACACTGGATGCTGGCCACGGGCAATTTTTTCAACATATTGAACATCTCAAAAAAAAGTATTTTTGTCATCTCAACAACCTGGAACCTAGACTGGAACAGGGAGAAGGAGACAGAGCCATCTTGAGGAGCAGGGTAAACCATTGGTGACACCATGCTACTGGGACAACATGTGCCAAAGACCCCAGCATCTACAGCCATTGTGTAGATTCAACAGTCCAATCCACAGGGGAACCAATGACGGCACCTGTAGTATGTATGTATAGTCAGTGTGTTTGTGTGTCTCACTGTGTTATTTTAGCCTACTTAACTGTACAGTTATTACAGTATTGTGTATAAAATGAAAATATGCAGTTCTGCTTGATAAACAAATAGAATGTGATCTGAGGGTAAAATGTAAACAGGTTATTTACATTGCTTGTTAAAATAAAGTGACCATCTGATTTAAAAAAAAAAGTCCCTCAATAGTACATACGTAGCAAAAATGTAATCATAAGTTGAGATTCAACACAATTATTTTGCATGCTTTTCAAAGAGAAATTAAAATATGATGTTTGTAAACTACTGCATTTGTGAAGGACTGAAGTGTGGGGCTATCCAAAACTATCATTGAGTGTATTTCAGTAATGTGTGTGGTGACGTATAAAACCACAATATTACATTAAAATATACTGCTCAAAAAAATGAAAGGAACACTTTTTAATCAGAGTATAGCATCAAGTCAATGACACTTGTGGGCTATTGGTCTGGTCAGTTAAGTAGCAAAGGGGCTTGTTCATCAGTTTCAGCTGCACTAGAGGGGCAACAATGAGACCCCAAAACAAGAATGAATGGTTTAACAGGTGGAGGGAGGCCACTGACATTTTCCCTCCTCATCTTTTCTGACTGTTTTTTCAGTAGTTTTGCATTTGGCTACAGTCAGTGTCACTACTGGTAGCATGAGGTGATACCTGAACCCTACAGAGGTTGGTGGCACAGATAGATAGATAGATAGATAGATAGATAGATAGATAGATAGATAGATAGATAGATAGATAGATAGATAGATAGATAGATAGATAGATAGATAGATAGATAGATAGATAGATAGATAGATAGATAGATACTTTATTAATCCACAAGGGGAAATTCACATACTCCAGCAGCAGCATACTGATAAAAACAATATTAATTAAAGAGCAATAAAAACGCAGTGCAAGTTAAAAAAAATGCAAGGTGGAGAATGCAAGGCAGGTATAATAGACAATAATCTTGTATAATGTTAATGTTTACCCCCCGGGTGGAATTGAAGAGTCGCATAGTGTGGGGGAGGAACGATCTCCTCAGTCTGTCAGTGGAGCAGGATGGTGACAGCAGTCTGTTGCTGAAGCTGCTCCTCTGTCTGGAGATGATACTGTTCAGTGGATGCAGTGGATTCTCCATTATTGACAGGAGCCTGCTTAGCTCCCGTCGCTCCACCACAGATGTCAAACTGTCCAGTTCCATGCCTACAATAGAGCCTGCCTTCCTCACCAGTTTGTCCAGGCGTGAGGTGTCCCTCTTCTTTATGTTGCCTCCCCAGCACACCACCGCGTAGAAGAGGGTGCTCGCCACAACTGTCTGATAGAACATCTGCAGCATCTTATTGCAGATGTTGAAGGATGCCAGCCTTCTAAGGAAGTATAGTCGGTAGTCCAACTTCTCCAGGATGGCAAGCACATCAATACGTGCCATTGCCAGAAGGTTTGCTGTGTCTCCCAGCACTGTCTCAAGGGCATGGAGGAGGTTCCAGGAGACAGACAGGCAGTTTCTCTAAGAGAGCCAGACAGGGCCCCTCGTAAAAGGTCCTTAACCCGTCAGCAGGACCCACCGGTATCTGCTCCTTTGGCCAAGGAGGAACAGGTTGAGCACTGGCAGAGCCTACAAAATGACCTCCAGCAGGCAGGCCACTGGTGTGACTGTCTGACCTCTGACAAAAAGAAACAGACTTTATGAGGGTGGCCTGAGGGCCCAACATCCTCTAGTGGGCACCATGGAGCTCGATTGGCATTTGCCATTGAATATCAGAATTGGTAGGTTCACCACTGGCGCCCTGTGCTTTTCACAATTGAGAGCAGGTTCACCCTGAGCACATGTGACAGACATGAAAGGGTCTAGAGAAGCCGCGGAGAATGTTATGCTGCCTGTAACATCGTTCAGCATGACCGCTTTGGTGGGGGGTTAGTGATGGTCTGTGGAGGCATATCCATGGAGGGACGCACAGACCTCTACAGGCTAGACAATGGCACCTTGACTGCTACTAGGTATTAGGATGAAATCCTTGGACCCATTGTCAGACACTATGTAGCTTATGTCATGTCCAGGGCAACCCTCATGCCTTAATTTATAATATAATAATTAAGTTATCTTAATTTTATAATAATACTGTATAATCTTATATCACAGGTCCAGCTGATTCAAAACTCAACTGCAAGAGTCCTGAAACGAACCACGAACAGCGAGCACATCACAGCCATCCTGCTGCTCCTTCACTGTCCCCTGTGTCTTACAAGATTGAATATCAAATTTTGTTATTAACCTGCCCACTAAGGTCCTCTCATTCTGTGCCCACACTAACTACACTCTGTGGGTGACAGCAGGGCCTTCAGCTGTATTGCGCCCAGACTGTGGAATGACCTCCCAAAATTAATGAGATCAGCTGACTCCATTCATTTGTTTTAACTCATTTGTTTAGGAAGACATTAAACAGACCTAACATTCTGCCCCTTCTTTCAGTTTATCCCCTCTATCTTTTTAGGCACTCGGGGTTTGCATTTTTATTACAATTTAAGTTATTTGTTCAAGATTTTTTTGTAGTATTATATGTTGTATTTTAGTCTGCATTATTGTCTTTTCTGTGGTGGGTTGGCACCCTGCCCAGGATTGCTTCCTGCCTTGTGCCCTGTGTTGGCTGGGATTGGCTCCAGCAGACCCCCGTGACCCTGTGTTCGGATTCAGCGGGTTGGAAAATGGATGGATGGATAAATACATAAATTGTGTTCTTATTATTATTGTTCTTGTTTTTTCTTTTGATGGCCCATCGTTTATAATAATAAGTGACAAAAACTAGAGCAGTTCTATATAAGGCAATTAACATATAGCATAATTCAGTGTAGAATATGTACAGTGATCCCTCGCTATATCGCGCTTCGCCTTTCGCGGCTTCACTCTATCGCGGATTTTATATGTAAGCATATTTAAATATATATCGCGGATTTTTTGCTGGTTCGCGGATTTCTGAGGACAATGGGTCTTTTAATTTCTGGTACATGCTTCCTCAGTTGGTTTGCCCAGTTGATTTCATACAAGGGACGCTATTGGCAGATGGCTGAGAAGCTACCCAACTTACTTTTCTCTGTGTCTCTTGCGCTGACTTTCTCTGATCCTGACGTAGGGGGTGTGAGCAGGGGGGGCTGTTCGCACACCTAGACGATACGGACGCTAGTCTAAAAATGCTGAAAGATTATCTTCACGTTTCTACCTTCTGTGTGCAGCTGCTTAGTGAAGCGACATGCTGCACGGTGCTTCACATACTTAAAAGCTCAAAGGGCACGTATTGATTTTTAACTCTTTGTTTTTATCTCTCTCTCTCTCTCTCTCTCTCTCCCTGCTCCTGACGGAGGGGGTGTGAGCTGCCGCCTTCAACAGCTTTGTGCCGCGGTGCTTCGCATACTTAAGCCAAACAGCCCTATTGATTTGTTTGCTTTGCTCTCTGTTTCTGACAGCCTGTGCTCCTGACAGGCACTCCTTTGAAGAAGAAGATATGTTTGCATTCTTTTAATTGTGAGACAGAACTGTCATCTCTGTCTTGTTATGGAGCACAGTTTAAACTTTTGAAAAAGAGACAAATGTTTGTTTGCAGTATTTGAATAACGTTCCTGTCTCTCTACAACCTCCTGTGTTTCTGCGCAAATCTGTGACCCAAGCATGACAATATAAAAATAACCATATAAACATATGGTTTCTACTTCGCGGATTTTCTTATTTCGCGGGTGGCTCTGGAACGCAACCCCCGCGATGGAGGAGGGATTACTGTATTGCCGTTTTTTTCACATACATGTTTAAAAATATTAGATTGGCATAAATGTTTATTCTAAATTGGCTTTAGAACAATATTGCACACATGCATAGTACATTTTAAAAAACGTAATCACTTTTATTATTAGCGTTTTACTAAACTCTAACGTGGTGCAAACATTGTAATTATAATGTATATTTCGTTTCATGAATGTAAACAAAAAACTATTTCAATTAACACAGATATTGATGATTTTAATTTTGTCGACATGTTAAATAGTTCCGTACCCCACAGACCCGAACACAACGTAAATGTTAATATTGTATTTCACAGAAACGATCCGTATTGTTTAGTTTGATGTATGACATAGCGTGATGGCAGAAACCCTATGACCTTCACAATGATCCGTATTATTTGGTTTGATGTACTGTTTTTCCTTCTCATTTTTATCGCTTAATTTCTGAACCCGACGTTACTTTCCGGGCTTTGCCGAGACCTGCCAAAACCTTCCAAAAGTAATACGAAGTCAGTACGGAAACGACGGAGACGTCACTTCCGGGTCTGTAACTGCGGGTCTCCAAATGCGGTGATGTATGGTGCTGTGGCTCTGCAAGTGGATATTATTGGACTTGCGAGGCCAGAACAGTCTTTGGACGGGGCGACAGACTGTAGCAGGGCACTCACACAAATACACAGGCCAATATTCAGTAAGCTGCTTTCAATATTACGCTGACTCGAGACTACATTACCCACAAAGCATTGCGTCTTCAGTGTAAACGACTATTGGTAGCTGTGATTGGCGCGATAAAGAAAATAAAGTACTGTATTAAAGAATGGAGGAAAAGGCCACGAGCGCGACATTCAAAAAGGTACATCTTGGATAAATTCAGTTTTTAGATAGTGATGTAATTGTTTTATGTGCTTTGAAATATCACTTTAGAAATGGTCTACGGTACTTTATCTTGGTATTACGTGTCACTCATTGTTGTTGAGAGGCTTACGTTTAACGCACCATTTTTCTTTCAAATCAAAAATGCAGTACTTCCTTCCCTGTACCTTGTGTAGACTTTTATACACACTGGAGTGGTTTCTGGTTTTTTATGTCGTTTTGTTCATGTGACAGTATTCTAGTCATTTTAGAACCACAAGACTATCATCTTTTTTCTCCTATGTGTCGTTACTACAACTTTGAAAACGATCCATTCAGTCTCAGAATGTAACTGTTTACAGTGCCGATTGAAAGCGTGCCGTATTTGCTAGTAAATTTGCCCTGAACCCGCATAGATATATACAATTGTGGCTTATACCTAAACACTGGAATATCAAAATGTCATTAAATATCTGCTGAGAAGTTTAAAATGCGAGTTTCTAAAAAAATAAACTGATGTATTAGTACGCGTGACAGCCACACGCTTTTAGAAATATGTATACGTTGTCGCTGAAACTGTGCCCTGCAACCTTTTTAAAGCAAAGAGCCATTTGATCCTAAATGTTTGACACAAGATTTACAAAGACCACAGATCTTTGCTTTTCAAAGATCTGTCACAGCACTCTTTGATTGACAAGAACGAAAAGAGTGGACTTTTCATTTCTGAAATCCTTCAAGCGACCAGTAAAAATGAATCGTGCATTTTTGTAATAGTCGCCAGAAAGACCTTGATATCAATGACACTTCCAGTAGTTTCCAGATGTTTTTTTAAGTTTCGAAATGAAACAGATTTCAACTTTTCAGGTCTTCTGCAAACAAAACAAAGCCTTTATTTTACTTTTCATTACTGAGTGCTTCATCTGTAGCGACAGATACCAATTTATTGCTGTCAGTTTCCTTAAAAGTCGAAAATTCCTAAATTGCTGCAGCGATATCTTCACCTCGAGTCTGCCCTTTAAAAGGTATCAAAGCCAATAATTCTTAATGGAGACCTTTATTAGAAACATAATGTTACAGAAGGTCAATTTGTGCGATTTCGTTCACGTCACGACTCTTCACATGCCAAAGAAAACAAAGTCAAGTCAAAGCGAACTTTATTGTCATCTCAACCATATACAAGTATACAGGCAGACGAAATTGCGAAGCTCATGGTTCACACTCACAGTGCAACAACATGAAGTTCAAATAATAAATTAAAAATAGAATTAAAATTTAAATTTAAATTTACCACTAGATTTTTAAATGTATCTACTTTTTTTAATAGGTGGCCAGCAGGCTAATTTCTGAATCCTCATCATTATTAAACCTCATACTTTATGTGTTTTTCCTATTTCTCTTCAATCCTCTATCTCCTAAAGCATCATACATCATTACTTTTTTATTTTATGTATATATGTAGGAATATTCTTTTGTTAGATGAACGTGACAAAATTAACAACAGCAAAAACCAATGACAACAAAAATAATAATTTTATATCTTGCTTTTTATTAAAGAGTTGTTCAGTACACAAACCACATAAGTTAACATCTCATAATAAATGCTATTTTAGCAGTTGGGCCACTGTATCCTTCCCTGAACCACTCTTTGTGGGATGGCTATTATTTTCACCAGGTGCTATTTGAGCAAATAAAAGTTTGAGGAGATAGAGGTCATAAAAATCCAAGAGTTGGGCAGGTTAGTGGTTGTAGCGCTGTAGGTTGTGTGTGGCATGTTGTGGAGTTGTATGTATATTACTTTGCTGTTGATTTGAACTACATGATTAAATACATTGTAGATACCCCGACTTAACTAGACACTTGTGTCCTGATAGTATATCGTCTATAAATGCATTGTCCTCACACTATAACCTGTATCTGTATCTTTAGCAGACCAATACAAATCCAATTATATATTCTTTTGCAAAATGCAAACTAGCAGGCTGACAACTTCTGTTGTGGGTTTCAACGTGGTAGGTTTGCCAGCTTTGCCTCAGATTCTGTATTTATTACAGACTAAAGCATTAGCTGAGAAGAAAACACATACAATTTTGAAAATATACAGTATACTTGTTGAAAAGCGTTGACATAATGGTATCTTGCCCACTGGTACTGTAACAATGTATCCAGTGTATTAGTATAAGAATACCATCAGTAAGGCAGTATGTTCAGTGTTCTGCGATCGGTTGTTCCGGAAATGTACATCAATCTCCCACAAATAAAGCAACACTGTAAAATTGTAGGTGGTGTCAAAAGTGGATGATGGTGTCTCCTCAGTGCAATAGTTCAATTATTAAGTCACACTGCCCCAAAAGAATTTGGCATGAATTATCACAACTGAAACAAATATCACTATATTTTACTGCCAACTGTAATTTATCCTCACTTGTAGTGGTAAATTTACCATTTGAGATGACATTTGTGGCTTAGCCAAAAAAAAACAAACAAAAAAACCCCCACAAAACTTGCTTTGAAAAATCACCTGGGAGAAAACACAAAGTAAACAGAACATGTGAATAAAATGGCTGTGGTATGTTATGCCCATTTTGCAGTGCCCTGCTTATATTTTTTCCATTTTATGAATCTGAAAGTGTCAATAATTAACAAATGGTGAGATGAGCTTTTAGCGCATTTCTTATTTAGTCCAGTGGATGGTATGGTATACAGTATGCGCAAATGATATGCAAGTTGGTCATTTGTAAATGTTTTGCAAAAACTAACTTCCTGCTTAGTTGACAGATAACTTTGGTTAAATCTTTGGCTCACCCAGCCCATTTGCTATGAAACTAAAGAACTGCCAAATTGGCAAGGTTAATTTTTTTTACCTATCAGCTCGTCCATCTTTTTGTACAATAAACAAAGTAATTTTTGTACCATGTTACAGTGTATTGCTGCTAACAGTGACACCCTGTGGCCAAATTGAAAATTGTACAAATTGCCAAAGGCAATGTTGGTTTACCCTGTTAAAAAATGGTGGTGCCCCAACAATAATATCATTCAGTGGTATTTAAGGGAATGGTTGATCATCTTAAGAATTTTATGCATCACTAAACCCCTATAGAATGTGTCAACACCCTTATTAACTCTTACGTTTTATTGTCTTGTTTTGGTGCATTAAACCAACTTTAAGTGTTTAACTGGGAACATTACACCCTTTTTACTAGAAATCTGTGAGACCAAAGAGGTTTCACAGTGTTTCTCTTGGCAGTGCCCAAGAAATACTTTTCATTATAAGAAGGAAAAGTAAGCAATGTTGCATAATAGGTAGAAACAAAATACACATTGTGTACTAAAGAATAATAAGGAAATAAAATCTACATTGTATAATAAGGAATAATATTTCCAAAATAAATATTAATGATTGAGAAGTCTATGCTAGTTTCATCTATTTGGAATATTCCTCGCCAGCGCTTTAAGTAATCGTGGAGTAATCACATTATTACAATATATTGTAATTATACATATTTTTTTCTTGTATACCTTGTTGTTTCATAAAACTGGACAAAAGACTCATCTTTCTATCTTAACAAGCAATTCTGCAATACAGTGAACCCTCGTTTATCACGGTTAATCCGTTCCAGACTCTACCGCAATAAATGAATTTTCGCGAAGTAGGATTCTTTATTATAAATCGAATATTTTCACAGTTAGAGTATAGAAAACCTGTTTACGACCTTCTAAATATGCTTTTTAACATTATTAGAGCCCTCTAGACATGAAATAACACCCTTTAGTCACCATTGCACTCGTATTACCCAATATATTAGACAAAATAAGAGAAATAAGACATATTAAACGTTACAAATATCATATTATTATTATTGTACTGTACATTTAATTACACACACACACACAGTTCTTACACACAACCACTAACCTATGAAGGCACGAGCTCAGTAGGAGAGTCTTCAGGTTGTAAGCTGGAGCGCTGATTGCACCCTCAGAGGACACAGACGCCCCTGGGAAAACCCCTGAAACAGCTGACAGTCTACCTTCACATTGTTCCTTACCCTTCTTACTTGCTCTATAATGCACGATAAACCTCTCACGTGGTACTCCGCTTACTTAAAAGTATTATGCAGCGCCTCTCAGCTTTGGAATTGGTTGTTTTGTTTCTCTCTCTCTCTCACAGACATTCTCTGCTCCTGGCGGAACCGTCATCTCTGACTTGTCATGGAGCACGTTTAAACTTCTGAAAAGAGACAAATGTGTTTTTGCAGTGCTTTGAATAAAGTTCTTTTTTTTTTCTACAACCTCCTGTGTCTCTGTGCAAATCTGTGACCAAGCGTAACAAGGTGGTGCAGTATCTTCAGCAGGTGCGTCGTTGTCTTCTTCCGCTGAAGGAGTACTTAGGAGTAGGCAGTGGGTGTCTGGGTGCACGGCTGAAGAACATCTTGATAGGCAGTTGCTGGCGCTGTCTTTTCATATGCATGAGGAGGCTTTTGTAGGGTATTGCCATCTTTGATCATATCCAAGAGTTTCACCTTCTCCTGGATGGTAAGCATCTTCCTCCGGCGCTTAGTTTCATTGTCAGAAGGCTTAGAAAAAGCAGCATGTTTAGGAGCCATCATGGGGCTTAGATAAAAGTTCTCAGAAAGCGCACGCCTAGTGACGTAAGCGTGTATGAGAAAAAATCGCGATAGAGTGAAGCCGCGAAAGTCGAAGCGTGATATAGCGAGGGATCACTGTACTAGTAATTTTTTGTTTTTAACGATGGTACTTCTTCCCTTATAGATGCAGAAGTTTTACTTTAGAAACAATGTTTCTTGGCTTTAACCCATATTTCACATCTTAGCAGACAGCTTGCTGATGTTGCATTTACTTATATGACTATGTGACTAATATAAAGATGAGACTTGCACTCTCATTCAGTTATTATATTCACAGATTTTACATTAGTTCTATCACATCAGAAGAATCCCATAGTTTTGTAAGCTTTAAAAGAAATTAATTTATAACAAGTTTAGGGAGTAAACTCTCAACTAGAGATAACAAGATGACATGAATACATCTGTCAGGTAGGGATTTGCAGATAGTAATGTGATTGAGATAGGTTGTAAATTTAATTATCTTGTTCATCATCAACTACTGTGGTATTTTTGCAGTGGGAGAAACCCGCCTGACCACAGACAGACAGACACCGAATGTCCCGAATACACACGCTTTATTTCTCTCAAATGTGACAAACAGCACCACAATGCCTAAATCGGCCAACTGTCTCTTTCTGTCTATATTTGATCTTTTCTCTCTAAGTCTTCAGCCACCTTCTCCTCCTCCTCAGGCTCCTGTCTTCTCCCTTCTGACTCTAGCCCCGATTGGAGTGCGGTGGCCTCCTTTATAAAGCACCAAGAAGTGCTCCAGGTGCTTCTTGATTAGCATCCGGCAGCACTTCCAGGTGTGGTGGAAGTGCTGCATGCAGATTCAGCTCTCCCTTCTGACAGCACTTCCTGTTGTGGCGGAAGTGCTGTCAACCACCATTCTGGAGCTGTCCAGGCGCCCCCTGGTGGTGGCCATGTCCTCCCACAGGGTTGAGCATCCCGGCTCCGTGGCCCCCATGCAACCCAGGAAGGCTGCCCTCTCACGTTCCAGGGAAAATACTGTCCTTCCCATCTCCTGGCATCCCAGTGGGGCAGTGTCACCGGATATCTGTCACAGCAGTTTAATGAATTGGTATTTTCATGGTGCCATGAATTATGAAAAAAACTTGGCTACCTTTGCCTCTGTGTGCACGAGAAAAGACAAAGGAAAAAAAAAAAAACCCCTAAAGAGAAAAAAGCTATAAAAAAATCCCACAGGGATCCTTGCTGGCATCCAAAGAAACAAAGTTTTTAGGAGCAAAGGCTGTGTTTTAATTATCTTGCACAGCAGTAATGCACAACAGTAAATTCTTCTTCCACTTCAAAGTGCAAGAATGACATCAGTATGTCAAGTCTCACTCTTCTCCTCCATCAGGCTCGCCTTTTTGTCACTTGATTCATACCTGTAACTGGGGTGTAAGCTGTAGTGGTCAAATAAACTGTAAACAGGTTCATTGAGAGTGTGTTTGTATGAATAGGTGTGATGTTCCATGCAGTGGAGTGGTGCCCCATCCAGGGCTATGCCCAATGCCAAGTGAACTAGCTCTGGATACTATAACTGTGAACTTGATTAAGCTGTTTTGATAGTTTTTTTTTTTTTTGTTGATTGGATTTATTTATATCTATTTATCTAGGAAACAGTTCAAAGATTGATGAGCCTTCATTTCAAGGATGAAAAAACAAAAGGTATGTTTGTTGGTAACAGTAAAATATTATTTAGACATTATGATTTATAGTACCATATTAATCTTATTAAAATTTTAATCTGACAAATAACAGATGCATGTTAGAATTCGTATTTAAAGAAACTAGAATACCTGTAGAGTATAAATATACATAAGGTAACAGTAAAATCTGAAAATGTATTCTTTGACCTGTATTTCTCAAAAATACCTCCACTCATTTCTTATGTAGCTTTCTTAGTGAACAGACTTGGAGCATGTCACAACTTGTGTAATTCAAATAAAAAACAGCAGTTAATAAAGAATTGTGAAACGATGAATAATAAACTATAATTTAAATAATAAATTAATATACTATTAAACTAACATATAAAGTGCTTATGAAACAAATGTATTTCAGTATACATCTGTTTAAATAAAACAAGCTAAATGTTGCTAATGGAGCATAATTTACAAAAAACTTGAGTTGCTTAGTTTCTGTTGATATTTCTTCCATAAGCTGTGTGATTTGAGGAGTTTTTTGGGTGCTGTGGTAGAACATAAAAAGTACTAATATAATCACAGCAAGTTAATATTACTTGTTGTGAACGATAAGAAAATACAGAAAAACAATCAAGGGTCGGGGGAATTCCCCATATAATATCTGGCTTCATTGTTTGGTCGTCAAAAGTTGTAATCGGGTCATAAATGGCACAATAACACATTCGACAGAGGCATTGAGTTTTCTGAGGCGTTGTATAGATGCATATAGGAAGTTGGATAAACAGAAAACGGAACTGAGTTGGCAGGAAATGAAAAGGCGAAAGTGACGCCTCCTTCGGTGGATGGGGTGACATCTTTAAAGGAAGCTGGAAGTGAAGTCATTGACGTGGGGCTGGAACTTATGAGATCGTTACAGGACAGAGGTGATGTCTTGATAAGTGGAACCCGGAAGCGGAGAGATCACGGAGAGCCTGAAGTATTGAGGTAGCATGGATCCGAGGTACTTTACGGCTGTTGTCCTTCAGTTTTTCTGTTGATGAGAGAAAAAAGCATTAATACTCTGTCCCGCTCTCTGTCGTTCATACTTTCACTCTCGTTTGGGCACTTTGGCTGCCCCCTAAGTGCACGTATGTGCCACTGTACAACAAAGCTTGCTGTGTTCTTGATATTCTGTGCAATACTGAAAACATAATTTGAATAAATATATGGAGGACTTTAGAGTAATTTTGCCTTCAGCTGGATCAAATCATTTGCTTAGCTAAATCAAAAGTAAATCTGAATGACAAAAAAAAATATTGTAAGATGAAAAAAACAATGTTAAAGTTTTGGGACATCTCAAGGCCAACCTAGTATAGTTGAAAGACTTAAAAGCAATTATTAGGCATTCTGGGAGGAAGAGATGGGTCCAGGTGGAAGGACACTGGAAGTGACATCGGTGGAGAAAAGGTGTCAGTCTTCATTTCTGCAGACAGGGGAGAAGATAGATTATTATTATACAGCGCCATTTCCTGTCTCAGTGGAGAACTACCATCACCCAATCTTTGAAGCTACTTCCCATGCACACGCATGTGACTGTATATACACATATAAATTATAAACACACAGTTATGCTCATAAGTTTACATACCCTGGCAGAATTTGTACCATACTCTGAAGAAAAGATGACTGATCAGGAAAAAGACATTTAATCTTCATTTACAGCACAACCATTAAACAAAACATAAGGAAAATGATGAGATGGTCCCTTTTCAAAACTTTGCATACTCTTTGTTTTATTTATTTCACCTGTTTGCATCAAAGATGACATGCAGTCTTTTGTGATAGTTGTGGACGAAGCCCTTGATTCTCTTGGGTGGGAGATCTGCCCATTCTTCTTGGCGAAATGCCTCTGGGTAGGTCCCTTAATTTGAACTGAACTGCATGTTTGAGATCTCCCCAAAGTGGCTCAATGAAATTAAAGTCAGCAGACTGTGATGGCCACTCCAGTACCTTCACTTTTTTTTCTCCTTTAGTCACCGAAATATAAACCTGGTCTTGTGTTTTGGATCATTGGCATGTGGGAAGATCCTGGTGCAACCTATGCACAGCTTCCAGAATGATGAATGCAAGTTATCCTCCAATACTTTAAGGTAACATGCTGCATTCATCTTGCCATCAATTTTCATTAAGTTACCATCTGTCACTATAGCTGACAAACACCCAGAACATCAGAGATCTACCTCCATGCTTCAGAGTAGGGGTGGTGTACTTTTCATTAGGGGTCTTGTTGCATCCTTTCCAAACATAGCATTTATGGTTGTGACCATAAAGTTAAATTTTGGTGTCTTCACTCCAAAGGACTTTGTTCCATAAGTTTTTAGGCTTGTCTAGATTCTTTTTGGAATTCTGTGGGCTGTTTTGTGCTGTTGGCACAGTAAAGGTTTTTTTTCTTGCATCTCAACCATGCAACCCATTTTTGATCAAGTGCCTCCTTGTTGTGCATCTTGAAGTGGCTTGTGAGTTTTTTCTTGGCAGTTTGACAAATGATACTGGCAGTTGTGGCTGAAATCTCGGATGGTCTACCTGACCGTGGCTTGGTAGCAACAGGACACGTAACTTGTTATCTCTCTATTATAAAAAAAAAATCCTGGAAGGGAGAGACTAGGGAGATGAGATGTGATCTTCACAGAAGACACTTAAAAGACCCACAAGACGAAAGAGATTGGCCACGGAGCATCTCGCGGGGACCTTAAACATAAGACTTTGTGCCAAGAGATTGACCCAGGACCGTCTCGCGGGGATGTAGAACATGAGATTCTTGCAAGACACGCCCTGCTTACAACCAATATCAAATAAGACCACAGGCAGCAAAACACTCAGTTGAGTAAAGGCTTTTAGCAAACACAGATCCAGGGCTCTCAGCACATATGAAGCGTATAAGGACAATACGTTATAGATGAAATGTCAACGGATAATCGAAGAAGAAAGAGCAGCATGGAGAAAAGAGACTCAAAAGCATTGGAGAGAAAAAAAAGCAAAAAAGAATAGTCTATGTGCAAATTCAGAAAATAAGAAAAGTAATAATCAGCCCGGAACAAGTGGAATTGAAAATAAAGTAGGTCCAATCGGGCTCAGAAATAAAAGACAAAGTAGAACTTCATAAAGACGTTCAGAAACGTTGGCGCAATACACATGCAGAGCAGGTTAGAGATTATGAAAGCAGTGGAATTCGAAAGGCTCAAAAAAACCTTGGCGCGATACAAATGCAGAGAAAGTTAAATAATATGAAAGCAGGAAAATTCAAAAGTATAAAAAAAGATAGTAAAGATCACAGTAGCACAAACAAATGGAAATTATTACTCGAAAAAAGGGAAAATAATCACCACAGACCAGGTGTAATTGAAAAAAAGCAGGACAAAGCGATGTTAGAAATAAAAGACAAAGAGTAGAAAACAAAGTAAAACGTCATAAAGAGGTTAAAAAATAAGGGGGGCAAACACATGCAGAGCAGGTTAGAGATAATGAAAACAGTAGAATTCAAAAGACTCAAAAAAAACGTAGGCGCGATACACATGCAGAGCAAGCTACAGAATATGAAAGCAGAAAAAAACGAAAGTGTCAAAAAAAAAGAATGTAAAGATCGCATTAACGCAAAGAAACAGAAATTATTACGCGGAGAAATAAGGCGAATAGAGATCGAAAATATGGACATAGGTGATATGTCAGAAGTATGTAAATATTGTAAGGCTTTGAAGTTTAAGTCAGAGACTTGTAGATCATCTAATTCTTGTTGCCATCAGGGAAAAGTAGTGTTTATACACAATGAGGAGGCGTATCCAAGATTATTAAAAGATTGGGTTGTTGGGGAAAGTGAAATTCACAAACACTACAGGCAAAATATCCGAGTCTACAATAATCTTTTCGCATTCGCATCATTCAATGCTCAAAACGTAGATTTACACAAGAATGGACCATACGCTATGAGAGCCTGTGGTCCAGAAACAATTAAAGCAACAACAAATTTAATTTCGAAGAAACCACAATTCGGTCAGGTGCATATTTATGATCACGGAGAAGCGATGCAACATAGAATCGAAAGAGTTAAACAATTGGACATATTAGAAATTATACAGTCAATAATGAATACAAATCCATACGTCCAAAAGTATCATACTTTACACGAAATTTATCCGCAAAACACGAACAAAGAAGTTTTCTTGAATTTCTATATGAATCAGAAAGACCATGCACGTATATATAATAAACCAACGCAACATGTGATGAATTTTCAGTGATAATAGTTTCAAAAGACGTAAATATCAAAAACAGAGTAGATATTTGTGTTTATGTGTGTATTTATATTTAATTCACCACATTCCGATCCATTACTCTTTCCTTTGCTTTTCCCAGATTGAGAAACAATGGTCATACAATATGAAACACACGCATTCAGAAAAATGAATAACAACACAATATTTTGGGGCAAAATTAGCGATACGTTCCAATGTATTTAATCCATTTCTGTCATCTCAACATCTATCACAACATTACATTATTAATGCGTATCTAAAAATCGAAGCTAATCGTCTCTTCTTTATTAAATCGAATCAAGCACAACTTAGAACGGAACATATCCAAGGTCTCATTGATCACGTTCAAAATTCAAATATCAATAGTTCAGACAAATTCAAAATGGGTAAAGAAGTAATATTACCATTATAATATCAAGGTAGTCCAAGAGCATTGCATCAATTATATCATGATGCAATGGCAATATCCAGAACTATCGGTCGGCCGGATTTATTTATTACAATGACGTGCAATCCACAATGGCCAGAAATCCGGAGATTCTTGAAAACAATGCCACTGGCTACATCGGCTCAGGATATTCCGATTTTCGTAAGTAGATTGTTTTATCGGAAAATCTTAATTTTATTGAAAGAACTCGAAACGGTGTTTGGTCAAATCTGAGCATATATTAACATGATCAAATTTCAAAAACGGGGTTTACCGCACATGCATTTATTGGTTACTTTGCAAAAAAAATTATTAACTGCTGATGATGTAAATCGTTTTGTCTGTGCTAAAAATAAAAAAAACAGAGAAACCTATCCTGAATTATGGTACAAAGTCATTAAACAAATGTCTCACGGACCTCATTTAAAAGATTCAGCATGTTGGGACTCGAAAGAAAGAAAGTGTTTAAAAAAAATTTCCAAAAGCTTTCGTTCAAACAATAGATATGACTAAGGCTGGCTTTCCAGATTATCACTGAAGAGATAATCGTCATGAACAACACACTTATCATGGAAAGAAAGTTGGAAAATTGTGATGATCGATAATTCAATGATTGTACCATATAACCCGTATTTGCTAAAAAGATTCAATTGTCATATTAATGTCGACTATTAAAAGTGTGTATCCGCAACACCAAACATGGGGGTTGGTGAGCACAGTAATAATTCTCACACGAGACAAAAATCAGAGTTGGGGAGTTGTCCCCGTATAATGTCCAGCGATCTTCAATGAAAAAGTTGCAAACAGGTTGATCAAAAGCATAACAATTGATAATACATGACAGTGGAAGGTGGAATTTATACAAAATGGAAACCGGAAGGAAGTATTGGTGGAAATGGCATCATAACTGTGAGACCGGAAGTGGCATCATCAAGAGTAGACCAGAAGTAATGTCCTCAGGGTGCAACCGGAAGTGACATCACCAGGTATGACACTTGCGGACGTTACATCATCCGATAGGACTGGAAGTGATGTCATCAATCAGCGTCCGGAAAGTGACGTTGTCTTTGGGAGTCGGAGGCGTAAATGATGAACTGGAAGGGGAGCCATTTTAGGAATCCAGGAGATTCGGTGAATGAGCTTGTTTACTGTTTTTCTTCGTGAATCCTGATGAAAAAAGGAGAGACGTGTTAATACCTGATGCAACCCCTTTGTTTCGAAAACTTTCACTCACCTCTGGACTTGTTGGCTCCCTCACAAGCGCACGTGCATGTAAACCTGCAAGATCTGTTAACACTCAAAAAATTTTTTATTCAGGACAGTTATAATTTTAAATACAATTTTACAATATTATGATTTGAGTGGTGTCCTTATTTTGCTTATGTTATTAAAATGCATTCAAGTGCTACTTTTGTCTTATTTTCAAGCTATGTGCTTGTGGGAGTCTGGGAGATATTCAAATTTAAATGTTTCAGTAGCCTATCAAACAGGTACTCTTTGCCATCAAAATATGACATACCATATCATTTACTAAATGAAAGTGGAAAGTGTTTAAAAGACAAAAAAAAAAAATTAAAAACAAATAAAGTTGGCTAATCCTATGGCATACACGCTCCTGGTTTTATAGCAGTAGCAATCTACATTTTGTACATATTATTATATGCAGATATATGCATTTAAATTTAATTAATTTCATTAGTACATGCATCTCTCAGGATATATCTGTGAACAGTGATGCATTTATTCATTCATTAATCCCCTAAAATATATCTTACTTCACACTGTATAATAATCAGTTTAGAGTGCATAATATTACAACTTTGTTGTTAGTTTAAGTTTATTCTTCATATTTAATATGAACTGTTATCTTTATAAGCTTTAACAATTGCAAACTTGTGCTCACAGCACCTGCAGTGTACAATTCAAAATGATAGATGTCAGATATCTCTGTGCTTTGGGATCATTAAAAAATTTTTTTAAAAAACCTATAATTTAACCTGTTTAAATATTAAATTAAAACATGTTCACATAAAAACATATGCTTGAAACTTTTTCTTTTCATTCAGATTTGTTCCAGGAAAGCCTAATACTTAAACACACCAGAAATATCCGTACCATACAGTATGTATCGGTAATCTGTTATCTTTGCTGCCCACATACAGTATCAATATCATTATTGATCTAAAATAGACATATTGGTCATGCCCTAATGAAAACAAATGCTCTTACTGAGGTAATACAAAAAAATGTTACAGATGTCATTAAATGTTAATTAAGTGTTTTATAAGCAATGTACATAAATAAATTTAAAACAAACATGAAAAACATTCAAGGAAAAAGAATATTAATGTGATCTTTAGTAAACATTTTTTTAGGAAAGCAACACAGACACAGCACTAAAACACTTTAAATGCTTTTGGAAAAATGCAAACTATGCACATAAGCATTTTTGTGTATCTAAACTACGTTTTTCTAACCTCCAATTTTTTTGCAAGAAAGACTAACATGTCAATGTGCCCTTTAATGAGGCATGCTTTATTAGGTTGCAAACGGACTCATATGTACTAAATAGATGCTCTGAAGTTTAGCTGGAAGTATATTAGCACATGGAGGAGTCATGCCACTGTTTATGATACTGAGCACTGAAAAGCTATATCACCTTACATTATATAGTAGGGCTGAGGTGATGGTTAATTATATCATTCATCAGCGATTGGCTGGGCATGTCGTTGATATGAATAAACAATGTTGATTGGCTCCAAAGTTTTCCAGAATTTTTCTCAAAGCATCAATCTGCAACTCTTATATTTTGGGTGTGTTGGGGCGGTTCTGGGATTTCCATTCACTTCAGTATCATATTCACACATACCAACCTCCAAGGTTGATCTCCCCTGCTCTGTTGTGTAAAAATGATAATTAATTGGGAGGTTCTATTTCCAGCACTGCTTGTTGGTGAATGGGAATATAATTGTATTGTGTACATGAGATAGTAAATCTGAAATTAACAGATTACACTATATATCAAAGCAGTGCCTTACATTTTTTAAAAAGCCATTACCATTGTCCTTCTGCATGCACATTGTACATTGCAAGCTTGCAATACCAATCATCACTCAGCTTTTTGAGGTATCTAGTTTGCATGGATTATAAGAAAAGGCCAAATATCTGGTACAGCCAAGCCACAATGAAATACGATTTTCTTCTATAACACATGCCAAGTCAGTTTTTTTGTTCAGAATACGACGGAAAGAGAACAACTGAGGATATGTTTGAGTGAGTAAAAGCACCTTGAGCATGGGAAAGCTATTTTATAAAAAAAAATGTATTATTATTATTTTATTATTATTAAAGTAATTAGTGACAACTTGTTTCCAGTTGGTGGACATTTATTCAAATCCATTTTATGAGGCAGTTCTGATTTTAGAGTTTTCTGCCATTACACCATCATGATCTGTTGCAATTTTAAATGAACTTGGAACAAATTAAATTTGAATCATAGCGATAACATTACTGAATACTGCTACATGTGCAAAGTTGTATTGATCTGTGAGATAACAAAACTAACTCCTGTGTCCCAAGCTAAAATGACCAAGTACCATAAGTGTAGATGCTTTCTATGGTACATGGGCAGAGCAGCTAATTATTCATAATCCACTAGCATCTCTTGATTGTATTGAAAATCATCAGTATTTTGACATATTGTGGCGAAAGTTTAAAAATCCAGGGTGTGAGGGAGCAACGGAGCTCTAGATCTTAAGAGTGTTACACTGAATGAACAGCCTGAATAAAGGTGACGTGCAGGTTAAAGTAATCCAGAATGAAGAATTTATTTTTTGATAGTTAGGCAGCTGTAAATTGATTACTTTGTACTTTCGGTTACCAGTGACTGGAGCAGTCTGGTTTTAGGGTACTCATGGAGCGCAAATGTGAATATCGGCAGAGTTTCTTTGCAGCCTTTGTTGATTTTAGTAAAGCAATTGATTCAGTTGATTGAACTGGCCTATGGGACATCCTGAAACTTCGCGGGATCCCCCCTAAGTTGCTGGATAACATGCCCGACCTGTACACTGGTACTGTAATTGCTGTGCAGAGTGAACCTCTGCGTTTTCCCCAGTTGATTCTGGAGTTCGTTAGAGGTGTATTCTTACACCTGCTCTGTTCAGTGTTTGCATGGAATGGGTGTTGGGCTGGGTCGTGGGGTCCTGCGGCTGTGGGGCATCTGTTGGTGAAGAAAGATTCACTGATCTTGACTTTGCCGACAATGCTGTTAGGCCAGTGCACAGCTGTTTTACTCTCGCAGCAAGGAAGGAAGAGTATGATTTTCCCAGATATAGAAGATTATTCTAAAATATTATTGATTAGATTCTGCTATATTTTAAAAATAGTTTTGAACAGATCCTCTGAGTGACAATTAGATTTTTTTCCAATTTCAGATAATATAGGACATCAGTTACCCACTGACTTAAAAAGGTGATAGGTTGAGATTCTTCCAGTTGAGCAAGATAAGTCTATGTGCTAGTAGGAAGGTAAAGGCAATTATGATTTGTTTGTCCTTCTCCGCTTTAAGCCCATCTGGGAGTACACCAAACATATTTGTTAATGGGATAGGAGTGATTGTGACACCATGGTTGTCTGATAAATAGTCAAAGATTTTTGTCCAAAACAATGTTAATTTGGTGCACACCCAAAACATGTGGCCAAGTGAGGCTAGATTGGAGCTAGATTGCAACATTCACAGGTTGAATCTTGCCCTGGAAACATTTTGGGTTGTTTTAATAGATGCGCTCAATAGAAGATTTTAAGTTCAATAATTGAATGCTTTGCACATATGGAAGTTGAGTGTATTCTATGCATGACTGCCTTCCATTCCTTTTCTGAAATGTTAAGTAACTGATCCTTTTCCCATTGTGCACTGTGTTTTTTAAAAAGACTTTAAAATGTTTTTTATAAATTGTGGAGATGCCCGACTCCTTCCAGTCTGGCGCCTCTTTGAATATGCAAATTAATATATATAGCCCCTTACATTCAATATTTTGTGAAAAGACAATGGCAAAACCTTGAGGAATAAAAAAAAAAAACTTCAGCGAATGCAAAGTGGAGGTTCTACTCAGTGAAGTGGAGGCAAGGAAAAACATACATTTTGTTGGCTTGGGCAGTGGTATGAGCAACAAAAGGAAAATGATGGAGTGGTACCCAAAAGTTCAAGTTCAGAAAGTTGCACAGTGTCTGAAATAAAAAAGAAGTGGTCAGATGTCAGAGTCGAGGTGAAAAGGTGAGTCGTAGCCCACCTTGAGAGTATCATACAGAAGCGTATTAGGGCACAGAAAAAAAAAAATTGGGACACAGTGAAGAAAAAAAAGGTCGAAATGTAGACTTTAATCTCAGAATTTCCACTTTAATCTCGTAGTTTATTTTATCATTAAAGTAGAACGTCGTAAACTTCATCTTAAAATTAATGTTTAATTTACTAGAGTTTCTCAAATCCCATCGTAACTAAAGTATCACGTTAAATGCTTCATATTCTATGTGTTCCCTGACCCAGTCAGTAATCAGTACATGGTTATTAAACAGACTTTACCTTTCGTAGACAGGAGTGTGCAGGCATTCATGATATTACAGCTCTCTGAACATTTTAGAATAGTAAGATGTATACTTGATGTCATTTTCATGCTGAACTGCATGAAAACACGTGGGGGCATGATGGCACAGCAATGAGCTGGCGCCTCATCCAGAGGTTGTTCTTTCCTCCGCCGTCTAGGGATTGTTCTTGCCTTTGGCAAGATGATTGCTGAAACACCCTGAATGGAATAATTTAATGCAGCAGCACTGTCTCTGTCAAACAGATCAACCCCCAATTTCTGCCTGTCCATTTTTTTTCTCCATGTAACCACACCATGTCACCACACAATGAGCTCTGTAATAAATGTAAAACCAGCTGTAAGCTTAGAATGCCAATTCTTCAAAACTTTTATGAACTTTGAAAAATCTTTGTTATACATGTTTAATTATTCCATCCATTCATGGTCATGCCAGTCCCAGCAAGCATCAAGCGTGTGGCAGGAACACTACACTACCACTGCACCCTCACTTGTTTAAATATTAACAGTATACATTGTTTAAATGAAGTTGATGATTTATCTGTAAAATGTAATATGCATACTTTAATGGATTTCATCATAAAAATGATATAAACTATACATCCTTGTATTCTAACAGCACACAGCTCCAAGAAGGTAGCTCTTGGAAATCTAAATTGACTTTGAAGCCATTCATTATCATCTGTAAATACGTACTCTCTTCTATTAAATTGAACTGAATACCTTTATTGTCATTGTCATGTACAATGAGATTCAATATGTAGATCTTCCATAAACGTATTTTCCTATAAAATGATAACAATAATAATAATACAATAAAAAAATAAGCATAAGTACAATAAACATGTACATACAGTGCAGATAGTGCAAATGGTTCATAAAGTGGCTCAGGTTGTGCAATATTACAGTTGTAGTGCAAGTTTACAGTGAGGTAATTAAAAGTACAAGCAGTTCTATCAGGATCACTTGATGGACTGATTGACTGTCTTTATAGCTCTTGGGATGAAACTGTTTCTGAGTCTCGAGGTCCATGCAGAAAAGGCTCTGAAGCATTTCCTGGTTTGGAGAAGTTCAAATGGACTGCGATATGGCTGAGTGGAATCCATATAGATGCTGGTGGCTTTCCTTAGGCAGCATGTGCTATAAATGTCCTCCAGGGCTGGAAGCTGTATCCCAATAATCCTCTGCACTATTGACACAACCTTCCATAGAACTTTCTGATCAGCTGCTGTGCAGCTATGATGCTACACAACACATACAGTGGGTTAAAATACTCTAGGTGGTGCACTGAGAATAACAACGCTAAAGCAGCTATGGTATTTGGAATAGATTGTTCAATTATTACAATCAAGTGAATGAAATTTGTAAACGATATGCAATTAATTTTGGTGCATTTGATAAATCCTGCGTCACTGAAGGGAACAACATAGAAACAGTAGCACTGCTTTGATGCTGGGTGCTGGCAGTTTGCAAAACCAAGCAGAAAAGTGCGTGCACAAGTGGAGAGGCTGCTGCATGAATGTGTGTGACTTTACGCCAATTTTAGTTTTTATACATCATGATATGAGCATGGAGACGGGCGTACACAACATTTTTGTGTGTCTGCACCATTTATTCATGAGGCCCTAGGTCTTTATGTTGTGTATATTTGCCACCCAATAATAAGATTGAAAGTTAGGTAGTGCCATGACCCCTTCTGCTTTAGGTCATTGTAGAGTCTCCCTTTGGATATGTGGATGTTTAGAATTCCAAATAAATGATGTTATGCTTGAATCTAATTTCTTAAAAAAGAAAAAAAAAAAACTTTTGTTAATGTACTCTATATGTGGATGGTTTGAAATAGAAAAAGAAGGTTGGAAAGAATGTACATCTTAACAGTCTTTGATTCTACCTGCTAATTTTTAGCAGGGACAGATAACCATTGATTCACATCTTGTTTACTTTTTTTCAATGCAGAAAGTAAAATTTTGTTGAAAAATGGTGTGGCACCTGGCTGGGGTTCATGCCCGGCCGGGACACCCAGGAGAACCGGAGGAAGGCTTGTACCTCCTCCAGAACACGAGGGGGTGACCGCCCTGGTTGCTTTGGGGACCACGGGTACATAACTGGGAAGCTCAACCCTGTAGGGGCCCGTGGCCACCGCCAGGGGGCGCCCCAATGCCTTGGGAGCCCTGGACCTCAGAACTTCCGCCACACCCGAAAGTGCTGGGGGGAAGAGGAGCAGGGACACCTGGAGTCCTTCCGGTTGCGCAGCCGGCACTTCCGCCACACAAGGGAGTTTCGACGGAAGAGTGTCGGGAAGCACCTGGAGCCCATCCGGGGGTGTATAAAAGGGGCCGCCTCCCTCCATTCAATGGCAAGAGTTGGGTGGAAGAGGACGAAGCTCGGTGGAGAGGAGTGGAGGCGGAGCAGAGACTGAGAAGGCATTGTGTTGTATGGCCAGGACTTAAGGGGTGATTGGTGCTGTGGCACTGGGTTTGTGCACTTCAAAACTTGTAAATATTGTATAAAAACGTGTCTGTGGTGAAACCATCATGTCTACCTGTCTGTGTCCGGGCTGTTCCCCACAACGGCTTTATATTTAATGTTCAGTCTAGTATTGTGCACTAGAGAGTTCACTGCAAAAGCACACTTTTATTCAAATTAATTTTGAGTCCAGATATCTTTTGAAAATCTGCTTAAGGTTTTAGGACTACTGGCATGGAATTTTGTGGTTCAGATACATACAGTACCATACCATCTGCATATAATGATATTTTCTGCTCAAGTCCTTCTCTGAAAATCCCCTTTATCTCTGATGCATTTCAAAAGTAAATAGCCAATGGCTCAATGATGATTGCAAAGAGCAATCGTGATAGGGGACATGCTTGTCGAGTACCGCATTCTAGTTTGAAGTAGTCCGAAATGTTGTTGGTATGAAATGAGGCATCTGGACTAGTATACTGTAGTTTGATCCATGCACATATGTTTGGGCCTAACCCAAGTTGTGCAATGTCTAATACTTTTTCTGCATCCAAAGATAGTAATTCTGAGGTGCTAGATTTAATGGGTGAATATATTATATTAAACAAACATAGAAGATTAGCAGCTAAATGTCTGCTTGTAATAAATCCAGTTTGAGCTTGAACTATTACAGAAGGAAGTACTTTCTCAATTCTTCTAGCTAAAACCTTGGAAAATGATATTGGTCTGTATGATGCATATCATAGTAAGTCCTTATTATTCTTAGGATAAATGGAAATGAATGCTTAGCGAAAAGTTTGAGGTATACTTTTGTCATCTTTAGCTTCCATAAATATTGCTAATAATAGTGGAGCTAACTTACTTGACATTTTTGTTAAATGGTGCGACTCAAACCACCTACACCTGAACACTAGCAAAACCAAGGAGCTGGTGGTGGATTTTAGGAGGCCCAGACGCCTCATAGACCCAGTGATCATCAAAGGTGACTGTGTGCAGATGGTGCAGACCTATAAATATCTGGGAGTGCAGCTGGATGATTAGACTGGACTGCCAATACTGATGCGCTGTGCAAGAAAGGACAGAACCGGTTATACTTCCTTAGAAGGCTGGCTTCCTTCAACATCTGCAATAAGATGCTGCAGATGTTCTATCAAACAGTTGTGGCGAGCGCCCTCTTCTACGCAGTGGTGTGCTGGGGAGGCAGCATTAAGAGGAAAGACGCCTCACGCCTGGACAAACTGGTGAGGAAGGCAGGCTCTATTGTTGGCATGGAGCTGGACAGTTTAACATCTGTGGCAGAGTGAAGGGCGCTCAGTAGGCTCCTATCAATTATGGAGAATCCACTGCATGCACTAAATAGTATCATCTCCAGACAGAAGAGCAGCTTCAGCAACAGACTGCTGTCACTGTCCTGCTCCACAGATAGATTGAGGAGATCGTTCCTCCCCCAAACTATGCGACTCTTTAATTCCACCCGGGGGGGGGGGAGTTAAACGTTAATATTTAACATTATACTTAGTTATTGTCTGTTTTTTCACCTGCATTATTATCATTCTTTAATTTAATATTATTTATTGTATCAGTATGCTGCTGCTGAAGAATGTGAATTTCCCATTGGGATTAATAAAGTATCTATCTATCTATCTATCTATCTATCTATCTATCTATCTATCTATCTATCTATCTATCTATCTATCTATCTATCTATCTATCTATCTATCTATCTATCTATCTATCTATCTATCTATCTATCTATCTATCTATCTATCTATCTATCTATCTATCTATCTATCTATCTTTTTATAAAGTTCCACTGGGTAGCCATCAGGTCCAGCTGCTTTCCCACTTTGAAGTGAGTTTAGAGCGTCTGGAGAGAGTCTCTGAGAGTGTCAGAGTATCTGGCTGTGGTATCTGTAATAAGTCAAAGAACACATTACAATGTGTCTTATCTTCTTTAGACTGAGTAGAATATAAGGACTTGTAGTACTCTCTAAATGTGTGGGTTATATTTTTATATACTGCTCGTGGATTTGTTGAGCTAAAATCTTACTGGCCTTCTCTCCATGTTCATAATAGTGATGTCACAATTTCAAGATGAGCTGTTCCATTTCTTAAGTGGTCAAGAGGTTAAATTCTCATTGCAAAACCTGTCTTTTCCTATAAAGCGCCTAATTTGGAGATCTGGCGTATTCTTGATCTGTTCTGTTAATTTTGTTGATTATTTTTGTGAGAGTGGTATGAAATAATCTGTCCTCTTAAAAATACCTTCAGAGATTCCCAGAGTATTCGTGTTGAGACCTTTGGGGATGTATTTATCTGCAGAAAATATTCAATTTGTTTGGATATGAATTCTGTGCAGTGCTCATCAGCCAATGACAGAGGGTTAAGATTCCATCTATGAGATGAGTGTGTAGGACCTAATAAGTTAAGCTCCATGATCAGAAAGGCAAACTTACACAATTTGATAATGGGCAAAAATGATAGTCTTTGAAGAATTAGTCAATTTTTGAGTAACAATTATGAATGTGTGAGAAGAAAGAATATGTCCTAAGGTTAGGATTTAAAAACCTCCAATGGTCTGATAAGTTTGTAATGAATTATAACTTTGTAATTATTTGTTCAGTATTAGATGTTATCGCTGTTGTAGCTGCAGATCTATCCATGTCTGGATTTAAAACACAATTAAAGTCTCTGCCCATTATAATTTTGTGAGTGTTCACATCAGGAATAGATGTGAATACATTTTGGATGAAATCTCTGCCATCCACATTAGGTGCATAAATATGTGTCAGAATCACTTTAATATTAAATAAATTGCCGATCACCATGACATATCGCCTTTCAGAATCACATATTACGTCTGATGCTACAGTGGGATAGTTTTATGTATTAAGATTCCCACATCCCTATTTTTCTTTACATGTCCAGAGTGAAACATTTGGCCAATCCAATCCCAGTGCAGCATTTTTAGCAAACACTGCCTTGGTACTAATCCACTTACTGCAAAAGCAAACTATATAGAGGAGTGTAGCAGTAATCTGCCTTGCATCCTCTCCATGCATGCATAGTTGTGTGGCATGGGAAATGGTTATAAATTCTCATTATTTATGTAATTTTATAGAAGCAATGGAGGTGGAGAATTTTAGAGTGGAACCCTGCCACTAAACTTCATATTTGTGGGAAAACACTGCTTTTCAATTTTACATTTTTAATGATGCCCCTATTTATTCATTTTGGTAATTTCTTTACTTTTGTGTTTTGGTATATGCTTTTTTTGAGCACAGGTCACAATGTCTCCAAAGCAACACCACATATGTAGTTGCTGAGGTCTTACCATTTTGTCTTTTCTAAGTAATTAATCATTCCCATAAAGTCTGCTTTTTGCAGATTATAATTATTTGTTTTATTGGATATTTTTATGTTTCAAAAACTATTTCAAATTTTGCCATGTTAGTGATCACTGTCATTTAAAGTACAGTGATCCCTCGCTATATCGCACTTCGCCTTTCGCGGCTTCACTCCATCGCGGATTTTATATGTAAGCATATTTAAATATATATCACGGATTTTTTGCTGGTTCGCGGATTTCTGCGGACAATGGGTCTTTTAATTTGTGGTACATGCTTACTCAGTTGGTTTGCCCAGTTGATTTCATACAAGGGACGCTATTGGCAGATGGCTGAGAAGCTAGATTGCTTACTTTTCTCTCTCTCTTGCGCTGACTATCTGTGATCCTGACGTATGTGGATTGAGCAGGGGGGCTGTTCGCACACCTAGACGATACGGACGCTCGTCTAAAAATGCTGAAAGATTATCTTCACGTTGCTATCTTTTGTGCAGCTGCTTCCTGAAACGACATGCTGCACGATGCTTCGCATACTTAAAAGCTCGAAGGGCACGTATTGATTTTTGACTGAAAAACAAACTCTCTCTCTCTCTCTCTCTCTCTGCGCTCCTGACGGAGGGGGTGTGAGCTGCCGCCTTCAACAGCTTTGTGCCGCAGTGCTTCGCATAATTAAGCCAAACAGCCCTATTGATTTGTTTGCTAGAGATTGTTTTCTCTATCTATGTGACATTCTGTGCTCCTGACACGCACTCCTTTGAAGAGGAAGATATGTTTGCATTCTTTTAATTGTGAGACAGAACTGTCATCTCTGTCTTGTCATGGAGCACAGTTTAAACTTTTGAAAAAGAGACAAATGTTTGTTTGCAGTGTTTGAATAACGTTCCTGTCTCTCTACAACCTCCTGTGTTTCTGCGCAAATCTGTGACCCAAGCATGACAATATAAAAATAACCATATAAACATATGGTTTCTACTTCGCGGATTTTCTTATTTCACGGGTGGCTCTGGAACGCAACCCCCGCGATGGAGGAGGGATTACTGTATCCAATAACGTCTACTTTTGTTATTCTGTCTTTGTTGTTCAAAAGATGTGATTTAGATAGGAATTACCACATGTGGACTTGAAAAAACAGCCTTTTAGCACAATTTTTGCTTTCTTTGTTGTTTTTATGATAGTGACTTCCCAATCAATGTTTGGAAAGTTAAAGTCCCTCATGATAACTACTAGGGATGTCACAAGAACTAATACTTCAGTAATAAGTCGATATCACATTTCTGCAAAAGTAATGGTACCTGCTTTTTTTTTATAGTAATGGTAGTTTTCATGTATGATTGCAAGTAGACAACATGTTTCAGGAGGTACAATGACATGTGATAGAAATGTGAGGGAAGCACTACATTTGGAAATGGCTTACAGTGCTGATGATACAGAAATGTATATAATGACACTGACAAGTTTCATCAGTTTGAGGATGAATTACCTTAGTGCCAGCTGCACAGAGGCCTATAAAATGGAAAGCCTGCCACAGTCGCAAATGAATTCCAACTAGTACGGAAACAATGAAGTACCCTTTTTTAAGGATATCAAGTGAACTAGGAGTATGATATAAAGAGAGAAAATTCATTTGGCACTCTGCACTGGCTCTACAGCATCAACAACATCAAAAATAAAAATAGCAAAAGTCATATCTGAAAGTGCTTTGTGTTAGATGCTGGAAAATTTCAGTGCACTATTGTGGCAATTGTGCTTATTATTACAAAAAACACACAATTTTGTTGTTGACACTTTTATTTCATTTTGGAGTTAGTTCAGAAGAAGATTTGTGCATACCTTGTGAGAACAATAAATTTCCAATTTTCTAATTAAATGTGGGTTGTAATTGTTTAACTTATATTGTCACAAATTTCTAAGAGGAGATGAAATGATGGCAAGTTTTTTTAATACCATGTCCTGCACAGTCCTGATAAAAAAAATGGAGGCATCAAATGTATTATGTAATTGTAATGAACACGTCTACAGATGTCATCCTGCAAGCTTCCGTCCATTTTGCAGCTGGCTTATGCATTTCAGGGCTGAAGGGAAACCTCACATACATGCAAAATTGTGAATACAGGACTATGAAATGTGGGAGAAAACTGCTTGTAGCAAGTAAAAATGAGGCAATTTTAAAACCTTATTATTTGTTTGTCTTTTTTACACTGGCAATGAAATGAGCTGCTCCGTTTTTTATTACCAAAATACAATGTGCTTAGTGTTTCAATGCTTCATAGCACAGAGAATATTTCTCTATTAATAAGACGTGTTAACAGAAATGCACGATTGCCAAAAAACACAGTAAGAAGGAACAGCATTCTACATGGCTAAGTTTTGCTTTTGAAGGCAAACTAATATTCCTTAATATAATCCATAAAATATGACAAAAGTAGTAAAAGCACATATCATATTTTTGAATGATATGTTGGCAAATGTAATGCATTTATCTCATTTACAGTGAATCCACTACAGGAAATGTCAGTTGGTAGTTTTATAATTCTGGATTAGTACACGGCATATGTAATAACAAAGTTTAATCACTCATTTATAGCATAATAATTTGAAACCCGCACAACAAAACTGTTTTACTGGAGTTCCGAAATGATGGAGTAATGTAATGTAGTTCACACAGGGAGCTTTAAATTTATGACAAATGTTAAAAAGAGGGAGAGATTTGGATAATCTTGGATAATAAAACACCAGACGTTTGTGACATTTGAAATATGAATCAATTTGACATTAAATATTACTAAGCAAGTAAATCTTACATTGCCAAAAGTTCCAAACCTTAGCAAAGTGATTCTGTAACAAACTAGATTTTAAAAGCGCTTTGTAATAAAAACAGCTTTAAAGATCTTGGTTAAATGAAATATCATGAATTATCTTGGAATTCAGTAATTCAACAGTACATATACTGTATAATAATTTTTTTAATTTTTATTTTTAACATAGATTTTAAGCATTTTTTCAGTTACAGGAGAGAAAATGTCAGAGAATAAATATAGTTATGTTCACATAGTAAGATAAATCAAGTAGTCCATCCTGATACCATTCTTTAGAAACCCTGTGCTAATATCCCCCAAGATTATAACATTCTGCTTACTTGCTGTTATACTGGGTGAAATCCCCATACCTATTACAAATTAAATTCAAGGTCTGTATGTGTTTTGATATTGATGAATTCCAATACTAGTATACTTAAATGGTATACAGTAATCCCTCCTCCATCGCGGGGGTTGCGTTCCAGAGCCACCCGCGAAGTAGGAAAATCCGCGAAGTAGAAACCATATGTTTATATGGTTATTTTTAGAATGTCATGCTTGGGTCACAGATTTGCGCAGAAACACAGGAGGTTGTAGAGAGACAGGAACGTTATTCAAACACTGCAAACAAACATTTGTCTCTTTTTCAAAAGTTTAAACTGTGCTCCATGACAAGACAGAGATGACAGTTCTGTCTCACAATTAAAAGAATGCAAACATATCTTCCTTTTCAAAGGAGTGCAAAGCAAGCAGTCAAAAAAAAAATCAATACGGCTTTTAAGTATGCGAAGCACCGCCGGTACAAAGCTGTTGAAGGCGGCAGCTCACACCCCCTCTGTCAGGATCAGGAAGAGAGAGAGAGAGAGAGAGATAGAGAGACACAGATAAAAAAAATCAATACGTGCCCTTTGAGCTTTTAAGTATGCGAAGCTCCGTGCAGCCTGTCCTTCAGGAAGCAGCTGCACACAGCCCCCCTGCTCACACCCCCCTACGTCAGCGCAAGAGAGAGAGAGAGAGAGAGAGAGAGAAAGTAAGCTGGATAGCTTTTCAGCCATCTGCCAATAGCGTCCCTTGTATGAAATCAACTGGGCAAACCAACTGAGGAAGCATGTACCAGAAATTAAAAGACCTATTGTCCGCAGAAACCCGCGAAGCAGCGAAAAATCCGCGATATATATTTAAATATGCTTACATATAAAATCCGCGATGGAGTGAAGCCGCGATATAGCGAGGGATCACTGTAACTGTAATTAATTGATGGATATAGCATTATTTTAAAAATGCTGTTTTTATTAGAATTTATATATTTTATATTGTATTACAGAAAAAGGCACTATATTGTTCACTTGAATAATGGAGATGCTTTTAATAAAACAACAGGGAATATTCTGCTTTTTGCATGGTATCAAATAGGTATGAAGTATTGTCAGATTTCACTGATACTGGTATGAAATTCAGAAATTCTGGTATTGTGACATCCCTAATCACTACATCTTCTTTATTGCACATATGTCTTTTTTGAATGAATAATACGATTTTGCATAAAATACAAGAATTTGGTTTCTTGTGGCAAAAACTTCACTCATCAAATCTCTGGAATTTTCCTTAATAGTAGCTTAACCAACAATGTTTCTGCCAATGTTTCATTCTTCTGTCTTGATTTTGTGGACAGCATATTATTTTTAAGATATAGTGCCACACTGCCACCTTTCCTTCCATGTCTGTCTTTCCTGAAGCATGCATAGCCACTAACATGGTATTCTTCTGCATCATTCTCTTATAACGATGATTCCATTATTTGTAGAGTTCATAGTCTTAGACCGGTACAGTTGTCTTAATAGACAAGTGCTGGATGATTAGCTGACCAGTGGAAAATGGAGTCTGAGGTTTTGTTTATGTCTTATTCTTTGCTTTTTAGTCCTGGCTTGAGTATTCCTACTGTTGTAAATAATGTGTATGTGTGTAATATTAATATATATTTATTATTTATGTTCAGCATTATGTTTTGTCTTTATGTTTCTCCTTATTTTTTAATATTCTATAATTATTATTGTATAGTGTGATTAGCACTTAAGTGGAAGTGTGCCTAATAAGAATGAATTGAATTATTGCATTTAATTAATACTCGTGTGTTTTTAAAACAGAATTTATTAAAATTGTATAAATATATTGAAGTTTATATATTTATGTATATATTGCATGGTATTTTTGTAGTGTTGTTTAAGGCACTAGAATCTAGATGTAAGTTTTAAAAAATGATCTAACAGCAGTTTCAGTAAACCTGGATTGATGCAGACTTACACTAAAATGTATAAGAGCATGCACACTTCAGCTTTTGTAACTGAATATCTAAGCAGTCAGGTTTAATGGTGTAAGAGAGTGGAATAATATTTTTTAATAAATTGCAAAAGTTTCTATTTTGTCACTAACACATTTGCTATATTTGCTTTATGCACAGTGAGCAATGATGCACTGATTCTGATTTCAGAACTTCTCAAGCTTTTTATCATGGGTGAGTGAATGTTTAAACTATGTTATAATTTCATGTATAAAATTGTTTACCTTTTTGTGTTCCAGTATGTAGTATGATTTAGTGCCAACATTGTAAAGATCAAATCATATTTCAGATTTTGTCTCTTGAAGGAAAAATTAGAACTGTATGAAATCTGATGTGAGAATTAAAGCATATGCAGTCAAATGAAAAAGTCTGGGAACCCCTCTTAATTCTTTGGATTTTTGTTTATCATTGGCTGAGCATTCAAAGTAGCAACTTCCTTTTGGAAACAGTAGTATTTCAGCAGTGACATTAAGTTTATTGGATTAACAGAAAATATGCAATATGCATCATAACAAAATTAGACAGGTGCATAAATTTGGGCACCCCAACAGAGATATTACATCAATACTTAGATGAGCCTCCTTTTGCAAATATAACAGCCTCTAGACTCTGTCATCCTATAGCCTTTGATAAGTGTCTGGATTCTGAATGGAGGTATTTTTGACCGTTCTTCCACACAAAATCTCTCCAGTTCAGTTAAATTTGATGGATGCTGAGCATGGATAGCCTGCTTCAAATCATTCCATAGATTTGCAATGATATTCAAGTCAGGGGACTGTGACGGCCATTCCAGAACATTGTACTTCTCCTTCTGCATGAATGCCTTTGTAGATTTCGAACTGTGTTTTGGGTCATTGTCTTGTTGGAATATCCAACCCCTACGTAACTTCAGCTTTGTGACTGATGCTTGAACATTATCCTGAAGAATTTGTTGATATTGGGTTGAATTCATCCGACCCTTGACTTTAACAAGGGCCCCAATTCCTGAACTAGCCACACAGCCCCACAGCATGATGGAACCTCCACCAAATTTGACAGTAGGTAGCAGATGTTTTTCTTGGAATGCGGTGTTGTTCTTCCGCCATGCAAAGCGCTTTTTGTTATGACCAAATAACTCAATTTTTGTCTCATCAGTCCAAAGCACTTTGTTCCAAAATGAATCTGGCTTGTCTAAATGAGCATTTGCATACAACAAGCGACTCTGTTTGTGGCGTGAGTGCAGAAAGGGCTTCTTTCTCATCACCCTGCCATACAGATGTTCTTTGTGCAAACTTTGCGCTGAATTGTAGAACGAAGTACAGATACACCATGTGCAGCAAGATGTTCTTGCAGGTCTTTGGAGGTTGTCTGTGACCATTTTCACAATCCTGCGCATATGCCACACCTGTATTTTTCTTGGCCTGCCAGACCTGGGTTTAACAGCAACTGTGCCTGTGGCCTTCCATTTCCCGATTCCATTCCTTACAGTTGAAACTGACAGTTTAAACCTCTGAGATAGCTTTTTGTAGCCTTCCCCAAAACCATGATACTGAACAATCATTGTTTTCAGATCTTTTGAGAGTTGCTTTGAGGATCCCATGCTGTCAGTCTTCAGAGGAGAGTCAAAGGGAAGCACAACTTGCAATTGACCACCTTAAATACCTTTTTTTCATGATTGGACACACCTGTCTATGAAGTTCAGGGCTTAACAAGCTAATCCAATGAATTTGGTGTTGCAAGTAATCAGTGTTGAGCAGTTACATGCATTCAAAGCAGCAAAATTACAAGGGGACCCACATTTTTGCACAGCCAGTTTTTCACATTTGGTTTAATTTCATACAACTAAATACTGCTTCATTAAAAATCTTTGTTCAGAAAACACCCCAGTACCCAGGTGTTTCTAAGAAATGAAAGACATACTACTGTTATCTTTTTTTGTTGAAAGTAGAGTAAATTATTATGCAGGCTGAGAGGGGTTCCCAAACTTTTTCATATGACTGTATGTGTTTATTTGGTTACTGCATTGCCAGAATTACTGAAGAAGAAAGACCTATAAAGCAACTGTGTAAGGACAAATTCTTAACAGTAGAAAGTTATATTTCTGAAAATAATCATGTCTGTGTTTTTTCCAAAGAAGTAATTATTTTAAGGGTAGTGTTCTAATTATATATGACTGGAAAAATGATTATTACAGTGACTCAATAATTACTAAAATTAAAACTGTAAACAGCTTAAACTATGTTATAAGTAATTTTTTGGCTAGGATTCCTGAAGCAGTTTTTTTAAACTTTTAGTATCATGGCAACCAAAGTCAATGTAAGGCAGTATCAAGTGTTAAGCAGGAGCCAATCCTGCCTGGGGCTGCAGAACATCTGAGGTTATGAACACATACTCACAAACCTGGGTCATTTAGGTCAGTGCAACTAACATGGATGTCTTTATCATGTAAGTGAAATACTGAAGTACCTGGAGAAAAGCCTATGCAGGTACAGAGAGAACATGTCCACCTAGCCTTCAACAATGGCCAGATTTGAGCCAAAACACCTAGGGCCTCAAGTATAAAACTTGCTTCTACTCAGAAACATGTGTAAGCCATTTCTTAATGGCTTTCTTAAATTTGCGTTTCTTAATGCAAAAGTTGGGATTTATAAAACACAAACTTGGCATGAAAATTGGATTAGCATTACCATATATAAGTCCTACACAGACCTTGTTGGTGTTTACATTTTAGCAAATCCAGGTAGAAAATTGTTTCATTGTGCATTTTAGTGACACATCAGTGTCCATCCATTTTATATACCCGCTTTATCCTGAGCAGGGTCCTATTACAGTTAATTGACATGTTTTCTCAGTATAGCTGTCTTCAGTGTTGGTAATACTGCTAATGTGGTCCTGAAGATTTCCTTTATGTAGCTTCCTCAGTAGTCTCCTTACTTCTTCTTCAGTTATGGACAGCCCACACTGTTGGTCAGAGGTAGACTTGTCACTAGCCATTCCAGCTGTCATGGTAGGAGTTGTTGATAAAGTAGGGATGGTGTGGAGGGGCTGGTCATTAGAAAAAGGTAGCGATGGGAGGAAAAAAATCTACTGTATTAAGAAATTCGGTCAGGGCATTAGCTTTGCCCATATTCCTTTCTAGCACCAAAGCATTGGATTGCTTTAGTCCAGTATTTATGCCCAGTCCTTTCCAGACATCCTTCATGTTATTAATGCTATTTGATTAAATAAATTAATTGTGGAGTTATCTGGGCCACTTGCAACAATGTTAGCAACACACATTTCCCTGTTATGTTACCAATGGTCCCAGGTACATGGGCAGTTGTCACAGCTGGATCTAACCTGGAATGTTGAAAGCCCATCATATAGAAATGCAAAAAAATATAAAACTTTAACCAAACTGGCTACATTAGAGAACCCCTCTAAAGTTAGTGTGATCTTATTGGAGTGCTCCTTCTGTCAGCCCCATAGAGCGCGTCTTTGACCACTGTGACCAGTGCACTTTCATGGTGATGTCATCTGATCTCTCTCTCTCTCTCTATGTCAGCCCCTTCATTTTCTCTGCAGTGTCAGAGAAGCACTAAAATCCAACCATCCACAGTACAAATCTCACTCTTATAGTCAATTAAATAGCTTATGGAAGAAGATGATACACTGTGACAACCCCTAGCGGGAGCAGCCGAAAAATAGAGTAGATAGTCAATTAAATAGCTGTGGACTCACACCACGAACCATCTCTGTTCTCATTTGTGCTGTGGTGAACTGCCAGTGGTGAGCTGTGAACCTGCATTCTCTGGATCAGAGGCAAGCACTTTGCGGCATGAAGTAAATGGAGACATCCATCCATCAGCTGTGCAAAGCCCATCTCTGACCACTGTCAGTGGTGTGCTTCCCTGTTGACATCAGCTGATCTTTTTTTTCAGCCCCCACATTCTCTGCATGGCAGCGGCAGTACAGCGAACATCTGTTTTATGCAACTTTCAGCTCCCTGAAATTGCATCAGTCCAAAAGACATCAGATAATCAGAGTTCTACTGTACTTAGACACTGAAATATAATGGTTGGTAATTTTCTTTCTATTTTGGGCAGCAGTGCATAAAATAAAAATTCACACTTAAATTGAGTAAAATTTCAAGTTGTGACAACCATTTAAAAAGGGATTGGAGCTGAATATTTTTAAGGTCTCTTTACATTTTGTAATGATTTATCTTACATTCACAAAAATGAAGATTAAAACTGAGATGACTTACTTGTAACACAGGCCTTTTCCTTTTTTGTGGGAAAGAGATGTGATGAAAAAATCAAAATTCATGTTGGGATACTGTGCTACATTTTAATGAAAAATGAACATTAGAACAACCTAGACAAGAACAGGCCATTCAGCCCCACACATTTCACCAGTCCTATCCACTTATTTCTTCCAAAAAACATCAAGTCAGGTTTTGAAAGTCCCTAAAGTCTTACTGTCTACCACACTACTTGGTAGCTTATTCCAAGTGTCTATCGTTCTTTGTATGAAGAAAAACTTCCTAATGCTTATGTGAAATTTACCCTTAACAAATTTCCAACTGTGTCCCCATGTTTTTGATGAACTTATTTTAAAATAACAGTCTCGATCCACTGTACTAATTCCCTTCATAATTTGAAACACTTCAATCATGTCGCCTCTTAATCTTCTTTTGCTTAAACTGTATAGGCTCAGCTCTTTTAATCTTTCTTCATAATTCATCCCCTGCAACTCTGGAATCAGCCTAGTTGCTCTTCTCTGGACCTTTTCTAGTGCTGCTATATCCTTTTTGTAGCCTGGAGACCAAAACTGCACACAGTACTACAGATGAAGCCTCACCAGTGCATTATAAAGCTTGAGCATAACCTCCTTGGACTTGTACTCCACACATTGTGCTATGTAATCAATAATTCTGTTTGCCTTCTTAATGGCTTCTGAAATATGTCTGGAAGTTGATAGCTTAGAGTCCACTATGACTCCTAAATCCTTCCCATAAGGTGTATTCTCGATGTTCAGACCACCCATTGTGTATTCAAACCTAACATTTTTACTTCCTATGTGTAATACTTTACATTTAGTGATATTAAATTTCACCTGCCACAAATCTGCCCAGGCCTGTATGCTACCAAAGTCCTTTTGTAATTATATAATGGATTGCAAATTATCTGGTAATTCACCTATCTTGGTATCATCAGCAAATTTAACTAGCTTGTTACTTATATTCCTGTCTAAATCATTTATATTTTTTAAAAATAGCAGCAGCCCTAGCACTGGCCCCTCTGGAACACCACTCCTAACATCAGCCAATTCTGATAAGGTTCCTTGCAAAATCACCCTCTGCTTCCTGCGTCTGAGGCAATTCTGCACCCATCTAAAAACATCACCCTGAACTCCCACTTCTTTTAGCTTGATGCCCAACCTCTCATGTGGCACCTTATCAAATGCTTTCTGAAAGTCAAGATAAATAATATCATATGCTCCACTTTGATCATATCCTTTTGTTGTAATTGCGACAGGCCACATCACTGATTAAATTCTGATATAGTTTTAGTAGTTATTTGTAGCTGTTTAATAAAAATGTAAGTATTTATTGAAGGTAAATTCACTTACCTGATGTTTTTGACAGAGAAGAACCCCAAAAAGGGTCAATACGGAGATTGTGTGAGAATTACTTACCAGTAGAAGTGAATGAGCGATGTTTGGGTGCATGCCTGCTTCAGCATATGGAAGAATGTGAGTGAGAAGATATAATATATTCACCTGATTAGAGAGTGACTTGTGGTGAACATCTGTGCATCTTCAATGATTGGTTAAGTCCAGGAGACATACGATAATTGGCCCGGTGGAAAGAGCTTACCATATAAAAGAGCCACCATCAGATGTTGTCTTTTGGCCATTGTCAGACATTTTGGTGACTTCTGAGCTGCTGACATTAGGAGGAGTGAGGATTGTGGTGCATGCTTTATTATATAAATCCATTTATATATATATATATATATATATGATTCACCTCCAACTGATTAGGATTTTTGTGGGTTTTGGTGGTGTGCATTTTTTTCTGACTTTCACATTTGATTTTTGATTGTTTTTCTTTGTGTTACTTGTGAACTGTGTTACCTGAAGGAGAAAGAACATTCTTTTTGTGTTTTTACTTCACTGTCTAATTGGGAGCCACTGTATATATTCATTTGCACCTATTTTTTTTTTTGCTTGTTTCTAATTTAAAGTTTAAAGTGAACTGTGTTTAATAATTGCAAAACACTGCTTTATATATATTTGGCACTTATAGCGGGTTGGATAATGGATAGATGGATGGATGGATAACCAGAAGTTCTGTTTCTACAGGCAATATTTTGGCCTTGTTTGTCTCACACTCACCTACTGATCTGTTTAGTTCCGACTCCAGATGCCCAGAGCCTTAAGTCTATGCAAGGGTGCCTTTGCATGGGGCGTCACAGTAATGTGCACTAGTGCCTCATATGCTTCAATCAGAACAGGCTTCAGAGCATACAGATTACTTCAATTCCTGGTTTTACTCGTGGCTGTTTCTAATATTTTTGATTTGTTTCTGACCGATTGTATATAAAGCCATATCCATCTTGCATCAGTTCAGTTCAGTTTATTTTTTTATAACGTTCTGCACTGAGTGCACACTCTGAGCACTGAAACTATATTAGTCATGTGGTAGAAGTGTTTGAATTGAGAAAGAAGAGCACAACCTTAATGTTCCCTTTGAGCTAGTTAATTATAGTGACTTGTGATGAATTACCCCCATCTGCATATTTTTACTACCACCTGCCTGAAACTGCAGGGCTAGACCCTAGACCCACCAAGCTCAAACAGAATTAAATCTCTCAGAGAAGGGTATGTTGTGTTAATTGTTTTTATTGGCATACCTCTACACTCTCTAATTATATGTCTTATTGCATATTGGTCATAGAGAATAAGGATCTTTCTTTCTTTGGTTGTACTAGTATATAAAGGAGAGCCTGAAAGTTAAATTAATGATACCAAAATTTTATACTTGTTTCATTTGTTTGGTGTGTAGGTTAATCACGTTTTTAGCATGTGAAGACTGCATGTTAATTTTTCCCTCCAAGTGAACTTAACCCAATTCAAGGGACAATTGGAGTTGACAGTTTGAATGCTTTGGTTCATAATCAAGTCTAATTTAGGAAAGTACCTTTAGGTCTGTTGACATTTTGCACCTCAGCCAAGGTCAGTCTTCATGACACTTTCATCCAGCAGCAAACCTTTTTTTAACTGATAGGGTTTCTTGCATTTTGGTTTGGTAACATGATTTTAATTGAAAAAAGCAGAGTTCCTTTCATCATTCTATTATTAATTTTAACATGTTATGACAATATTTACCTTTTTTTATCATTTCTATAAGTGTATTTTTTGAATGTATCAGAATCTGCATATTTAACATAAGAGGGCACCAGAGACAATGTTTCAACTGGTTTTGAAGAATATGTTTGCTGTTAGATATATACAGCAGTCTAAAGGTTCTTTTCCCTGAAACATATATAAGATGGCTAAATATAAAGAATGTTTTATCACTTAAATTTTTAAAGAAGGAACTTACTTCTAATTATAATAGATTTAAATGAAAAAATTGAATGCTTTCTTTTTTCAAACAATGTCAAGTTTGTGTAGCATTCATAAAAGTGCAGGGATTTACTGTTGCACTAGGGAAATTCAGAAGGACTAGAAAATGGCAAATATTTTCCTGTTATATTAAAAGGGTTATCGGGCAGATCCAAACAACTACAGGCAAGTAAGTTTACTGTGCATTATAGGTAAAATAATGGTAGAAATTATTAAGGAAAAGATGGAACACATGGCAAGAACATGAGTTTTGGTGAGCAGTCAGCATGGGTTCTATGTGAAAGCAATAAAATGATGCAATCAAAGTAGTGCATATCTTGACTTTCAGAAAGCATTTGATAACGTACCACATGAGAGGTTGGGCATCAAACTAAAGGGAGTGTGAACCAGGGTGTAGTGTGCAAAATTGGCCCAGAGACGCGAAGCCAAGGGTTATGGTGCGAGGGACCTTATCAGAATTGGGTTATGTTAAGAGTGGTGTCTCACAGGGGTCAGAGCAAGGACCTTTGGTATTTTTAATATGTATAAATGATTTGGATAGAAATATATACGTAACAGGCTGGTTACGTTTGCAGATGATACAAAACTAGGTGGATTGATAGATAATCTTCCATCCATCCATCCATTTTCCAACCGGCTGAATCCGAACACAGGGTCACGGTGGTCTGCTGGAGCCAATCCCAGCCAACACAGGGCACAAGGCAGGAACCAATCCTGGGCAGGGTGCCAACCCACCGCAGGATAGATAATCTTGAATCCATTAAATAATAACAGAGATTTGGACAGCATACAAGCTTGGGTAGATTTGTGGCAGGTGAAATTTGATGTAAGTAATTGTACTTACATTTACATTTACATACATTACTTTTTTAGAAAGTAAAAATATTAAGTTTAAATCCTTAATGGAAGGTCTGATAATTGAAAGTACACCTAATTTAGGAGATGCAGTGTACTCGTCACTATCAACCTCCAGGCAGTATTCAGATTCAGTATAACAGAATGTTATGTTTATAACAAACTGATTAGACCTTATATTTTGTCTCCAGGCTGCAAAAAAGACATAGCAGTGATAGAAAAAGTCCAGTAAAGAGCGACTAGGCTCATTTCCAGCACTACAGATGATAAGTTATGAGAAAAAATTAAGAGTTTTCAGTTTAATCGAAAGAAGATCAAGAGGAGATGTGATTGAAGTGTTTAAAATTATGAAGGGAATCAGTAAAGTGGACTACAGTAATCCCTCCTCGATCGCGGGGGTTGCGTTCCAGAACCCCCGCGAAAGGTGAAAATCCGCGAAGTAGAAACCATATGTTTATATGGTTATTTTTATATTGTCATGCTTGGGTCACAGATTTGCACAGAAACACAGGAGGATGTAGAGAGACAGGAACTTTATTCAAACACTGCAAACAAACATTTGTCTCTTTTTCAAAAGTTTAAACTGTGCTCCATGACAAGACAGAGATGACAGTTCTGTCTCACAATTAAAAGAATGCAAACATATCTTCCTCTTCAAAGGAGTGCGCGTCAGGAGCAGAGAATGTCAGAGAGAGAGAGAGAAAAAAGCAAACAAAAATCAATAGGGCTGTTTGGCTTTTAAGTATGCGAAGCACCGCCGGCATTTCAGCATTTTTTAGAGGAGCGTCCGTATCCTCTAGGCCAGTGTGCGAACAGCCCCCCTGCTCACACCCCCTCCGTCAGGAGCAGAGAATGTCAGAGAGAGACAGAGAAAAACAAACAATCAAAAATCAATACGTGCTGTTTGATCTTTTAAGTATGCGAAGCACAGTGCGGGAAGCATATCGCTTGACAAATCAGCCATATGTAAGCCCAGCAAGAAAGAGAGCAATGTGAAGGTAATCTTTCAGCGTTTATTGAGGAGTGGCCGTATCCTTTAGGGGTGCGAACAGCCCCCGTGCTCACAATATATTTGAAGAGTTTTATCTAATACGTAATACATGCTCTGGTTGGGTAGCTTCTCAGCCATCTGCCAATAGCGTCCCTTGTATGAAATCAACTGGGCAAACCAACTGAGGAAGCATGTACCAGAAATTAAAAGACCCATTATCCGCAGAAATCCGCGAACCAGCAAAAAATCTGCGATATATATTTAAATATGCTTACATATAAAATCTGTGATAGAGTGAAGCCGCGAAAGTCGAAGCGCGATATAGCAAGGGATTACTGTATTTCTTTGAAATGAGTTCAGCAAAAACACAAAGACACAGTTGGAAACTTTATGGGTAAATTTTGCACAAATATTAGAAAGTTTTTCTTTACACAGTGAACCACAGACACAAGTTACTAAGTAGTGTAGTAGACAGTAGAACATTAGGAACCTTCAAAACTAGACTTGATGTTATTTTGGAATTAAGTGGATAGGACTGGTGAGCTGAATGGCCTGTTCTCATCTAGATTGTTCTAATGTTAAAAGCAAATGTCATGTTTTGCCTTTACTGAAGTATCAAGCACCCAAGATTTTGGTGTGAACAAGGCATTTAGAGATTATAGGTTTGCAGTATATAAAGAAGACCTTTTGCATCATTTAAACAGTTTTGTGGAACAGTTTGTCGCAGACATATTTTTATTACCTCTTACTCAGAAATGCTGTCAATTTTAATACAGACGTAGACATTTAAAATGTGCTAGAAATGTAAAGTATTTTTCAGTGTATGAGCTATAGCAAACTAAGTGAGTGCTCAAGGTTTCAGAAATGTGACTGCATTATCTTTTAAAACCACAAGGTGGAAGCAGTGAAATCTTGAAATGGCACTGGGAACATTTGGGCAACTACCAGAAAAGACTCACTTCCAAATCCTGGTCAAGGCTCAGCACTGATCACTTTCTACTTATTGAATTTAAGCTGAACCCTGTTTGGACTTCTGTTGATTTTTAAATAGTTGGTATGCTATGGTTTGTGAACATAGGTATTTCTCAGGTTTACATCCACACAGAGAAAATTCAAAATAAGGTTTGACAGTAGAAAATAGAAGTAGTACTGTAATAATACATTTTATTAATTGTACTGTTCAAGGTGCTTAAGGAAATGTTACAATATAAACCATAAAAGTACATAACTGTAGACAGTAATAATACTGTAGCTAAATACCTTAATGTGTGTGTGTGCTGATATAATAAAGTTTATGTTCTATAATTTATAAAAGTTCACTGTGTAGCGGGGCTATATAAAATGTCTCTTCTCTATTTATAAGTTTTATACCTATCTAACATTTCACTTTTACAAAACTGTTTAAATTTACCTGAAAGAGTTTTTCCCCTCTCAAAGTAGTTGTTGCAGTTGTAGTATTTAACCCTTTCATGAAGGTGGGAATTTTCAGTTGTTTAATCATCTGGTTCTTGCATATATAATCTGAAAAGAACTATGCACTTCAACCAAGAAAAACAGGGAATCGTCTACAGACATCTGAATTGCAATCTTCTTCATAAACATCACAATCTTACACCAAAAAAGAAAAATCCATGATCACCTCTGATCTAGTTACACTCAATAGCAAAGTATTTTGGACATTTCTGCCTTCACTTCCCATAACTGTTAGTTTGCTTTCTGGGCTCATTAGTGAGAGTGATTTGGTTTACATTTTAAGAATAGTCCCAATTGAATTGGTTCATCAGCTTTCATTTACAATACCAGGATTTGCTGACTTTTTTCCATTTTCCATTTTTAGTAGTAACTGTAGTGTATATTTAGACTTTGTGTGGGTGTGTGTAGTTTGTTTTTTGTTAATTGTTTTGTAAAAATATTGTATGCGTTTTAGTTAAGACATATGCGCCCAACCTCCTCCTTGTCTTTAGTTAAGGCAAAGGAAGTAGCTGAATATCTTTCCTTATCACTGTGCATACAGTACTTAGAGTACATTTACTTTGGGATTGGTTAATTATAGTTGTATTAAACACTCCATGTATTCACTTTACCTTTACAAAACATTTATTTTGACTTGTTAAACAGGTGTTTTCCTATGGAGTGGGAATTTTGTGTAGGTGTGAGATGAAGTATTTTTAAGATAAGTACAGTAAGGTCCATAAATATTTGGACAGAGACATTTTTCTAATTTTGGTTCTGTACATTACCACAATGAATTTTAAATGAAACAACTCAGATGCAGTTGAAGTGCAGACTTTCAGCTTTAATTCAGTGGGGTGAACAAAACAATTGCATAGAAATGTGAGGCAACTAAAGCATTTATTTAACACAATCCCTTCATTTCAGGGGCTCAAAAGTAATTGGACAATTGACTCAAAGGCTATTTCATGGGCAGGTGTGGGCAAGTCCATCGTTATGTCATTATCAATTAAGCAGATAAAAGGCCTGTAGTTGATTTGAGGTGTGGCGCTTGCATGTGGAAGATTTTGCTGTGAACAGACAACATGCAGTCAAAGGAGCTCTCCATGCAGGTGAAAGAAGCCTCCCTTAAGCTGCAAAAACAGAAAAAACCCATCTGAGAAATTGCTACAATATTACGATTGGCAAATCTACAGTTTGGTACATCCTGAGAAAGAAAGCAAGCACTGGTGAACTCAGCAACGCAAAAAGACCTGGACGTCCACGGAAGACAACAGTGGTGGATGATCGCAGAATCATTTCCATGGTGAAGAGAAACCCCTTCACAACAGCCACCCAAGTGAACAACACTCTCCAGGGGGTAGGCGTATCGATATCCAAGTCTACCATAAAGAGAAGACTGCATGAAAGTAAATACAGAGGGTGCACTGCAAGGTACAAGCCACTCATCAGCCTCAAGAATAGAAAGGCTAGATTGGACTTTGCTAAAGAACATCTAAAAAAGCCAGCACAGTTCTGGAAAAACATTCTTTGGACAGATAAAACCAAGATTAACCTCTACCAGAATGATGGCAAGAAAAAAATATGGAGAAGGCGTGGAACAGCTCATTATCCAAATCATACCACATCATCTGTAAAACACGGTGGAGGCAGTGTGATGGCTTGGGCATGCATTGCTGCCAGTGGCACTGGGACACTAGTGTTTATTGATGATGTGACACAGGACAGAAACAGCTGAATGAATTCTGAGGTGTTCAGAGACATACTATCTGCTCAAATCCAGCTAAATGCAGTCATATTGATTGGGCGGCATTTTATGATACAAATGGACAATGACCCAAAACATACAGCCAAAGCAACCCAGGAGTTTATTAAAGCAAAGAAGTGGAAAATTCTTGAATGGCCAAGTCAGTCACCTGATCTTAACCCAATTGAGCATGCATTTCACTTGTTGAAGACTAAACTTTGGACAGAAAGGCCCACAAACAAACAGCAACTGAAAGCCCCTGCAGTAAAGGCCTGGCAGAGCATTAAAAAGGAGGAAATCCAGCATCTGGTGATGTCCATGAGTTCAAGACTTCAGGCTGTCATTGCCAGCAAAGGGTTTTCAACCAAGTATTAGAAATGAACATTTTATTTCCAGTTATTTAATTTGTCCAATTACTTTTGAGCCCCTGAAATGAAGAGATTGTGTTAAAAAAATGCTTTAGTTGCCTCACATTTTTATGCAATCGTTTTTTTCACCACACTGAATTAAAGCTGAAAGTCTGCACTTCAACTGCATCTGAGTTGTTTCATTTAAAATTCATTGTGGTAATGTACAGAACCAAAATTAGAAAAAAGTTGTCTCTGTCCAAATATTTATGGACCTAACTGTATAGTATAGTGTTGCAAAAACTACAGACTACACTCAAGCTTTTCTGTGAGCATGAGGGTGGTTTTTACAACTGTGTGTGCATGTTTATATACTGTATGTGTGTGTGTGTGTATATTGTGATACCCGGCACACACACCTCAGCCCCCCCAAACAGGCACTAAACCACTCGCCCAATTGTGCTAAAAATTGTGTTGAGCAGGTTTTTATCCAAGTGGTACACATCCAGTCAAAGTACAGAAATTGTCTTACACTGATTCAGGTGTAGTTAGGCTTAAACTAACATCCATCTCTCCATGTGTGAAGAAGCTGGTATCAAGTCATCATACACAGTGTGCCTACTAGTGTACCTACATAACAAAGATACATCTCTGGTCTGTATTATTGAGTGTTGTACCAGACAAATATGTTATTGTTAATGTCTACAATATTTGTTTTTGGAGTTAAATGTAATTTTTTTTTTACTGATAAGCAACTTTATTTGGAACAGAAGTTTATTTTGAAATACAGTACTAAAACTATACCTTGGTAAAAGATTTTGATTAGGGATGGCTATGTTTACAATGCATTGTTGAAAATAGTTCTGTTTTTTTGGTCTTGTCTTAGAAGTAGATGGAGCTCTATTAGCACTGGTGTTATTTTTCTTTTTCTCTTTTTTTTTTTTTTAAACTATTATCTTGAAGTATCCTGTATTTACTCAACCTGAAAAGAATTAATTACAGTACAAGTATATGCAAGTATATATAAGCGTGAACAGCAAACAAACAGCTCATAAAGAAAAGGAAAAGATAGCTAAAGCCTCATCAAAATCTATACTGGCCACAGGCACACAGTATGGCCTGCTAGAGCCTTACCTGGAACAGACAGGTAAAGGAACAGATCTGCCAGGACCTGATGCTCCAGCATCAGCTCCTGCCAAGAGCAAAATTTGGAGCAAAACTGCAAGTGAGGCAGGCAAGGAGTATTCGTTGATTCCAGGAGGATTATTGGAACTGAGTATGGCCTCTCTATCCCCACTGTCAAATAGAGTTAATACCAGCATATCAGTTCCAACTGAACTTGCAACTCCACAAGCGTGGAGAAGACCAAAATGTATTGTCCAAGGTGAAGGTAATGATTACTCAACTCAAATTGGGGAGAACATAATGATATAAAGGGTGATATAAATAAGAATATAAACAAGAGAATTGAGAAATATTTAAGTAATAAATTTACTGCAACCTTTAAAGAAATTCTTGAAAGAATTGATGAAAAAATATAGGAAAATATGAGTTTGAGAATAAAATTAGAGAACTCGGTTCTCAGCTTAAAGATGTTAAGCAAACGTTTACAACTCGTATTGAAATAGATGAACAATCGACATCCGCCACTGATGAAAAAGCAACAGCTGCAAAATTAGAAGTGCTTGGTGACAAACTAGCTTTACTGGAAGACAGATATATAAGGAACAACATCAGAATCGAAGGTCTCCCTGAAAACTGAAAGTCCAAATCCTATAAAATTCATAGCTGAACTGTTCTCTAAAATAATTGGGGGGGGACTTCAAATCAGACACCAAGATCTCAACAGCTTATCGTAAACATGAATTGATTGTCTTAAAACCAAGAAGCCTAATTGCCCGTTGCAACAAACTATAGGTTAAAAAAACTTAATGTCACTTCTCAGACAAAAGAAGAGATTATATTTGAAAATGACCGCATTCATACTTTCCCAGACTTCTCCCCTTCAACAGCTGCTAAATGCATTGCATGCTACTGTATTAAACAGTGCTTAAGCAAAGCCGAAATCAGATAAAGCCTCTTGTTTCCTGCCAAATTAAAAGTGGTTATTGAAGGTCATGAAGGAGAAAAAGAGCTAAGAAGACTGATCCTGACATCCTTTGAAACATGATCATGAGACATATTACGTCCTTACAAGGTAAAGAAGATCCTGGTGGCAACTTGGTCCATTTGTAATGCAACATTTGCCAGAACTATATACTGTATTCTATTTCTTTTTTGGACATTTTTTTTTAAAAATTACAGTTATAATAGTGAAATTTCTTCCATTGAAAATAAGTACATTTTGGTAACCATAAAGTAATTAGTTATATACAGTGTTTTTGTTGTTGTTTTTTTTTTCCTTCGCCAAAGTGGACTGTTTAACCTCATACCCTTGGTTTATTGCATCTGGAATACAAAGAACAATTCCGTTTGTTTGATCCTGAAGGGCAAAATGTCATGGTGATGGGTAATTTATTTAATACTAAAGTGATTTTGATAAATATTTATGCACCTAATATGAATGATAGAGATTTCATCCAAAATGTATTTGCATTGATTCCTAATGGTTTTTTTTTTTGTTCTTTATTTCGTCTTATACGATTTCTTGTATTAGAAATTTGTTAGTTTTCGCATACCCCTTGGGGTCAGAGCGCAGGGTCAGCCATTGTACAGCGCCCCTGGAGCAATTACAGGTTAAGGGTCTTGCTCAAGGGCCCAGCAGAGTAGGATCTCTTTTGGCAGTGACGGGGATTCGAACCGGCAACCTTCAGGATACCAGCGCAGATCCTTAGCCTCAGAGCCACCACTCCACCCTAATGTTAACACTCTTAAAACTATAATGGCTGGAGACTGTGTTTTAAATCCAGACCTGAATAGGTCCTCAGCTACAGTGACGATAACATCTAATGCTACAAAACTAATTACACAGTTTGTAATCAATCAGAACATATTAGACTCATGGAGATTTTTAAATCCAAATTTAAGAGCATGTTCCTTCTTCTCACCAGTACATCATTGTTGCTCAAGAGTTGATTATTTCTTCACAGATAATATTTTTTTGCCCACCATCAAATTTTGCAAGTATGAAGCTATTGTTATCTTTGGCCATGCCCCTCTTATCATGGATCTTAAATTTCTATGCCCTACACACACATCTTGTAGCCTGCGTCTTAACCACCCAACCCCCCGTCATTAGCTGATGAGAACTGAACACAATTTATATCCAAGCAAATAGATTATTTTTTGGAGACAAATGCATCCTCACAGGTCTCTGCAGGAATACTCTAGGGAAACTCTGAATGCATTTTTAAGAGGACAGATTATTTTATACCTTTCTAATAAAAATAAACTGGAAACCAAGAAGACGTCCTTGATAATCAGCGAAATTACCGAAATAGATCAAGAATAAGCTGGGCGTCTACATGAAGCACTTTATAGGAAAAGACAGGTATTGCAATCAGAATTTAATCTCTTGACAACAAAAGAAACTGAACAACTCATCTTTAAATCGTGACCTTCTTATTATGCTTCTTTGGTGTTCATAGTAATATCTTAATTCAGCAAATCCACAAGCAGGAAGTTCACAATGCAATAACAGTAATTATCAACACAGAGAGATAAACTCATTAACCATAAAAACATTTAGAGAGTACTATAAATCCTTACATTCTATTCAGTTTAAAGAAAATAAGACACAATCTAAGAGTTCTGTGGTGCATTACAGATACCACAGCTAGATATTCTTAGTGCAGAGGAACTGGATAAACCTCTGACAGTCTTAAAATTACTAGACACTATAAACTCACTTTAAAGTGGGAAAGCAACAGGCCCCAATGGCTACTCATTGGAATCTTATAAATAATTTTAAAATAAGTTAGCTCCACTATTATTAGCAAAGTTTATAGACGCTAGAGAGACAACAGAATTCTGCCTCAAACTTTTCACCAAGTATTAATTGCCATCTTTCCTAAGAAAAATAAGGACTTGTTACAATGTGTATCATACAGACCAATCTCACCTCTAAATAATGAAGTTCATATACTCTCCAAAGTTCTTACTAGAAGGGTTGATATTACTGTATATATCAGACCCACAAAATTCCATGCCAGCAGACCTAAAAGCACTAGCAGAATTTAAAAAGATATCCGGATTCAAAATGAATTTGAATAAAATTGAACTCAGTAGCACACAGTATTAGAATGGACACCTTTTCATTTATCTTAGCAGATCAGTTTAAATACCATGGGGTAGTGCTGGGCGGTATGACCAAAATTCTATATCACGGTATTTTTCAAAGTTATACCGGTTTCACGGTATTGGACGGTATTTTTTTCCTATACATGAGTGGATGTTAACCACATTTTTTACTGGAATTACTGCCTAAGAATAACCTATTTCACTGTCATAATTGTACATTGTACAGAAAAACATTTTAATACAGGTTTGCATGGCCCCATAAAGTGATAGATTTTAACACCAGAGTCCATGAAAAAACTCATAGATCCGGCCCACCTTAAAACTGTTCTCACCTCTCTTTTGTCTTCTAAATGTGCCGATTAAGACGAGTCAGCAAGCAGACGGCTATTCCATCCCCCACCGTCGCAGAACGTTCACTAAGTTTTTCTAGCTCATGCCTTGTTTGATTATCTGGGAGTGACTGAACTGCTAGAGTTTTAGAGTGGAAATAATAGATCGTTATTTGGAACACACGCATTTCATGTATGTTCTGTTTCTACAGTAATATGTGTAAACACATTTTTAAAATAGAAACATTTTTCATATTTTAGTAGTAAATGAGAAAATGTAGGCATAAACTATATAATATAGAGTAGTGGTAAGATTTGCTGACTTGTAATCAAACGAACCCGGTGTAATCAAGAGTCCCCGGTTCGATCCCGACTTCCTCCTATATTTGCTGTTTTCAGTAATGAGCTGCTCTTATTGTTAATATTATACAGTACACACATACACTGTATCTGTAACACACGGTGTACATTTATAGGACTTGTAAAAGTTTCCTGGTTTTTTTTCACTTTTATTCTCTCTAAATCACGATATATACTAAGTCGCGGATAGTTGACACAGACTGCTCAGCCAATCAGTGCGCAGCAGGCCTGTTGCGCCTTAGAGACTCAAGTTCGATTCCCCGCTGGAAAGAAAGTGTTATTTTTTTTTTCTTTTTAACTATATAAAGTAGTATGCACTGTCAGTCAGTCAGATCGTTGTATTCTCATGTGGGATGCTCCTTTTAAAATATTTTTAACAATTGAGACTACAACTAACATGAACAAGTGTCTTTATAACTGTTATTATATAATATATATATAAAAACAGCTAAGGGGATAGATAAATAGCTATAGTGCGTCTTTATTTGATCCAAATAAATAACATGCGAGCTGATTTATTTACTTATCTTCCTACAGCATAAAGTCACAAGTGAACTGTTGAGCTTCCTCTGTTTGATCGTCAAGGGCATGCTTACAAATTACATGTGTAATGCCACGAAACATACCTGCTGACACTTTAGTACGCGAGCAATGGTACGAGAATGCAGTTAGACTTTTTTAGGGCACATACACCATGCTAGTGTTTAGATCTGGACGGTGTAGGGTTGGCGAGCTCTGTAAGCCATGCTGTCTCTTTGAAGGACAGGTGAATGGCAGGATGACACCGGACTTTTGCCTTTACGCCTGGTGCAGCTGCGTTGTTCTTTTATGTGAGTCGACATTTCTTGTGGGGAGGGCTTCTGTTTTTTCCGATCTGAGTTCACCTCTGTTATAGCGCGTCTTTATTTGAAAACAGCAGTGTCAGATCGGGGCAAGCGTGAACGCTAACTTTGACAAGCACTATAAATTTACAGCGGTTGTTACAGACGTAAATCAAATGTATGTTATTATTGTATAATATTAACAATAACAGCAGCTCTCTACTCAAAACGGTAAACTTGAGAAGCTGCTAGCATCGAACCCAGAAGCTCACAAACTCAACTCAGCGTCATAGAAAAGTTTGCGGCAGCCACCCGTATAATTGTTTCCTGGCTGCAAAGTCGTAAAGTAAATACAGCACTGATGTGCACAAAACCAAGTCCAAAACAGAACTGAGGGAATAGGGAAAAGGTGGAGGCTTTTAAAGGGGAAGACAGAAAATGAGATCAAAGGGGCCGGGCTCATGAAGGTCTTCAGCCATAGGTTCGAGCCCGGACATGACATCACAAGGGCCAGAGCCGGCAAGGACTCCTTCCCGGAAGTGACATCAAGAGGACCAGGTGGAATCTCCCATGAAAGGTCTGCAGGAGAGAAAAAGAGTCAGTGCACTCTACCACATCCCAGTATGACTCGGAACTGCCCTTACTTAAGCCCTTTAGCTGCCTCCCATGGGCACGTGTGTGACAATACGCAAACAAAAGAAAATGGGAAACGGAGAATGGGAAATAATTGGCGCATACGAACGGGCATAGGGAAACTGGCCGCCAGTGCTTTTGTTCGCCACCAGAGCGTGTGGTCGTGAACAGATGCAAAATTTTGGCAAACTTTTTGATCATAACCCAATTTGTGTTCGGAAATGTTCGTGACCAGAGGTTCTACTGTACTACCAAAGAAGTCGCGACAACAAGCCACACTGACCCAATTTGTTTTTCTTCAGTTATAGTCTTGAATTAAAGCACACTTGTTCTGTTATATTTGTACCTTTTGTGAAAGTGCTTATTTGATATTTGGACGTCAGTCTTCACATATAGTACACTTCATGTCTACATTTTGTCGTTAGTACTAAAGCATGAAAAAAGTTTGTCTTTTACGTATGTGCTCAACATTTCTTGCATTTCCTGTCATCCTACACTTACATGAAATGCATGTGTTCCAAATAACGATATTTTTTAGCCTATACAGCTCTAGGTACCTCACTCCCTGATAAGCAAGGCTTTAGCTGGGAGAGGTTTTTGCTGTTTCTGCAGCGGTGGGAGGATGGGATAGCAGGCTGCTTGGGCTTTTCAACACTTTTACAACACAAAAGACGCTGATGGAGAGGTTTTTCGTATGCTTTGGTAATTCTAGTGTTAAAACATCAGGATAGGCATTGTAGGTTCTTTTTAACCAAAACTACAGGAAAATAATTATTACACGGTTAATTTATTATTTCATGATGTATATTGAAGGATAGCATTGTAGCACAGTATTTAAGACCCCTACCTCATAGATGCAGTGTCCTAAGTTGGAATTCAATAGCAGATGAAAGTCCTTGTGGAGCTTGCTCCCCCCAGGTCTTACAAAACAACTTGCTTCATTTCCTGCACTGTTTGTTGCTGTAATTGCAGGCACTGTGTCATAAGTTTGCACGCCTGTCTGTCCTATAAAATACATATATGGTTCATTTACTATAGTAGCGCAGGCACAGTGCTAAGCGAAGTCTACAAGGAAGTAGATTTGACTCCTCTTTTCTAATTGCTGTTCTAATTAATCTAACTTTTGTTTTTGGCCATGAACATGTTTAAAGATACATACTGCTGTGTGCCCATTTTGTTTGCATATTTTGTGGTTTTGATTTTGCCATCACCTGGTCAGCAGCTGATTTTTTATATAAAATAGCAAATAGCACAGCTGTTAGAAAATAACATTAGAACAAGGCAACTTGTGCACATACAAGAAGTCTCACTTTACCATGACTGTCTGTGTCTGTGCATGTCTGGTTAAAATGTGGTTGTTCTTCACTCAGTGAAGTGATGGTTAAGCTTCAGCAGGAGTTCGCTCTCAAGGTTTTTGCAGTGAAACTGTGACCGTTTAGCAGTGAACAGGAGCCCCACATTACTAAAAGTCTCTTACAGGCTTCAGACGCAGGAAGTTTGTGTATGGTCATGTGACTGCATGGCTACGTCTGATTGGTGAAACGGAGTCATGTGATTATTGTTGCTACGTCTGATTGGTGAAACAGTCATGCAGTAGATCCACTGGTGACTTTTCTCTTTTGCAAAAATGTAAGCGTATCTAATGTTAAATGGAAAAAAGTAACGAGTCGAGTGTTACCCAATGTAGTGGAGTAAGAGTAACGTTACTTCTTCACAAATGTACTCAAGTAAAAGTAAAAAGTATGGTGCAGTAAAACTACTCTTAGAAGTACAATTTTTTTTAAAAAAGTTACTCAAGTAAATGTAACGGAGTAAATGTAACTCGTTACTACCCACCTCTGTTTATTATTCTTTATTCTGCAGTTGGAGTGCCTCATCTACTGCTTTCGGTTATCCCAGTAGGAGAGGCACAGCTTAAGTCAGTGTGACTCTGGCTGCAATTATGTATTGATCAAAGGTATGATTGAATTCTCCATGATTCATTATTCTGTAGTGCAGTTCCTTAGAAAAAATACTGTGTGAGTGCTGTTTAAAAATAATAACGTATTGTGTTCTGTAGACAAAGCCTTGTACCTTTTCATTATTATACAATGTATGTTTACTTTTGGTACTTTAGTACTTTTGGCATAACTTTTTACTTTTACTCAAGTACTTTTTTAATTGAAATAATTCTTATTTCAGCAAAGGTAAAAATTTGAAGTACTACAACTTTTACTCTGTCATTTCTGAGTACTTTTTGCAACTGCACCCTACCTACCACATGCTAATTGATGAGTGTCCTGTGACTGGTCAGTTCACTTGGTAGCACTTTTGTACATGTCAGGGAGACACCTACAGTGTCACATTTTGAAAAAGCAGAAGTAGTGCTGGGCGGTATACCGGTTCATACCGAAAACCGTTTTTTATTTTTTTTATGATATGGATTTTTCTTATACTGCAACACCGGTTTAAATTGCCTAAACGACGTTCGGAACGTGGTGCAGCGGGAAACTGTTCAAGTGGGGACCTTTTTCACTGCTACACCGCTAAACACAGATTTGTTGCACTAGGGCTCTTTTTCACTGCTACACCACCAAATAGTGGGCGGTAGCATAGGTATGCCGCGCGATGAAAATGGACAGAGAGCATTCCAAAACTGAAGCTGACGATAAAGTTAAACATAATGACACAGAAGAAGTTTTGCCGAAAAAAAAGGAATCACATTCGTTTCCTGGAGATACTTTGGTTTTAAAAGGTCAGATGTGTAAATACTGTTTCTATACTACTGGATAACACTGCAAGACAAGTTGTACTTGTTTTTGTACTTGCTAGTGTATGTTTTGCTTGTATTGATCCTGCGATGTGCTGGCGACTCGTTCAGAGATGGGCGCAACTCTGAATGGATGGCATAATTAAACATGTATAACAAAGATATTTTTAAAGTTCTGAACACTCCGTCGGCTAAGTTAATAACTAGTTTTAATTTCACAAAGACGTTTATCTGTGCGCTGATTGCTGCAGGCGCCTGCTGTTAGTGCGGAGGAAGTCAGTTTAAGAAGCGTAGTGATTAACGACTGGGTCGGGGAACACTTAACACAAAGTATTTGATGTGCTGCATTAACTTGTGACAGGGTTTGAGAAAATCTAGTAAATTAAACATTGATTTTAGGATGAAGTTTAGTTTACAATATTCTACTTTAATTATAAAATAAACTATGAGAATAAAGTGGAAATGTCGACTTTAATCTTGACATAGTCAACATGTCGAATTTATTCTCGACATATAGTTTGTTTTTTTCTTCCGTGTTGATATTTTTTTTTTCTTCACAGTGGCCCTAATGTGCTTCCATAGGGCTATACCACAAACAGCATTATAAATGCAAGTTGCAGTTTTTATTATTTATGTATATAGCTTAGCTTGAAGCAAGGTCCATATTAATGCAGTTTGCCTAAATGATGGTACAGTTGGTAAGATGTCATCACCAAGTTGCACTTGTTTTATTTTATTTTAATTTGGTGAATACTGTGTAATGCACCTGGGCTTTGAAGCCTTGAAGTAATGGTGCAGCTATCAGTAATACTATTATGTATTTTATTGTTGTTATTTATTAGTTTAAATATTATGCAGTTTAATGATGGTAAAATTGTTTAAAAAGTCACTTAATCGTGTCAGTGGACAGAGATTGTTAACATTAACAGAAAGTGTAGTTGGTTTACAAAAAATATTTACTATTTATTCTTTTTCTAAGACGTGTTCAGTGCAATCCAACTTTTGACAAACACCTCTTGATATTTTACTAAGTCTAAATGCCTCTTTGGATGGTTGAAAATATGTTGTCAAAATCATAGTTTAAGCTTTTGCAAAATTTGTTCAATTAAAGGTTCTATATTTTGACTGCATCTGTCATGCAATGTGATTCCTTCTCTTTAGTGCCACCATCTTGAAAACTATCACTTTATGGGGCCATGCAAACCTGGATTAATACTTGTGTGCACATTAAAATGTCTTTTTGTACGATGTACAATTCTCATAACAGTCTAATAGGTTATTCTTAGCCAGTCTACTGCAGTAATTGCAGTGGAAAATGTGGTTAGCATCCACTTATGCATGGGGAAAAAAATACCATCTAATACCGTGAAACCGGCAGAATTTAGAAAAATACCATGATATAGAATTTTGGTCATACCGCCCACCTCTAAGCAGAAGACAAGATGAAAAAGATATAAAGATGCTTCCCCTTTGCCACTCACAGGTAGAAACAAAATCAGTCTGAAATTTCTGTACTGGCTAGGTTGGTCAAGAGATGACTGTGTGTACCAGTAACAAGTGCCTTTCTAGTGTATGCGTGTCTTCCACTGCTGCAGACATTGTAACTGCATTGTCACACTTCGGGGCATGTTAGCCAACTCTTGTTTTTGCCATAGAACCTCAGTATTCCTGTAAGCTAGGTTCATTTTAAATCTCTTTACAAGAGAAACTATGTGGCATTTATTATTTACATACCCCCTGAGCAAATTATTAGGAATGCCAGTACATCTTCTTATCCATGCAATTATCTAATCAGCCAATCATGTGGCAGCAGCAAAATGAATGAAATCTTGCAGATACAGGTCTGGAGCTTCAGGAAATTTTCACATCAGACACAAAAATTGAGGGGAAAAAAATGTGATCTTCATGATTTCGACCGTGGGATGATTGTTGGTGCCAGAGAGGGTAGTTTGAGTTTTTCTGTAACTGCTGATCTAGAATTTATTCAGAATTGTGCTAAAAACAAAAAGTATTCCGTGAGTGGCACTTTTGTGGACAGAAATGCCTTGTTGATGAGAAAGGTCAGGGGAAAATGACCAGAGTGGTTTGAGCCGACAGAAAGACCATGGTAACTCAGATAACCACGCTATAACTGTGGTGAGCAGAACAGGATCTCAGAATACACAGCACTTGAGACAGATGGGCTACAACAACAGAAGACCACATGGGATTATGTCCCTGTTAGGCAAGAATAGAAGGCTGAAGGTAACATGGGTCCAGGCTCCCAAAACTGGACAGTTGAAGACTGGAAAAATGTAGCCTGGTCAAATTAATCTTGATTTCTGCTGAGGCACACAAATGGTAGTGTCAGAGTTTGATGCCAACAGCATTAGTTCATACACCTAAAATGTCTTATGTCAGCAGTCCAGGCTGGTAGTGTAATGGTGTTAGTGAATGTTTTCTTGATACACTTTGGGCCTGGTAATACCAATTAATCATTGCCTGAAGAACATGGCCTTTTTACTATTTAGTGTTGCTGACTATGTGTATCCCTTCATGGCCACAATTTACCTATCTTCTAATTGCTACTTCCAGCATGTTAATACATAATGTCACACAGCAAAAATGTCAAACTAGTCTGTGCTTGACTATGAGTTCAGTATTCTTCAGTGGCCTTCCAAGTTAACGAATCTAAATCCGATAGAACACCTTGGTAGAAAGGCGATTTGCAGTATGGATGTGCTGCTAACAAATCTGCATAAACTGTGTGATGCACTTACTGTACATCAGCATTGACCAGAATCACAAAGGAATGTTTCCAGCATCTTGTGGAATCCATCCCATGTAGAACTGAGGCTGTTTTAAAAGCAAAAGGAGGCACTTTTCAGCATATGTATAGTGCTCATTGTAATTTTCTTAGTACTACAAAGTATTTATTATTTTTGTATTCAAGGTTAATTCAGATTTTTCAACTATTTTTTTTAACAGATTTGCATAGGGTATCATTTGTTTTTTAGAGGAGAGACGACAACAGATGTGGACAAATTTGTTGGTACCCCTCAACAAAAAAAGAAGAACCCAGAATTGTCTTTGAAATAGCTCGAAACTAACAGAAGTAATTGACACCAATCATGGTTTATTCCCTATTTAACAAAAATTTGGTTTAGAGTTTTGATTCAGCAGAATACCTGGAATAATAACATAAATGAAAATGGCATGCACAAAAAATGATGGGACCCTTAACCTAATATTTTGTTGCACAAACTTTAGAGGCAATCACTGAAAACAAGCGATTCCTACAGCTCTCAGTGAGACTTCTGCACTTGCCAACAGGTAGTTTGGCCCACTCTACCTGAGCAAACTGCTCCAGTCACAGTATTTCTGGATTGAAGGGGGCCTTCTCCAGACTGCAGGTTTCAGTTCTTTCCAAAGATGTTCAATACAATTCAAATCAGGGCTCATGAAGACCACTTCAGAATAGTCCAATGTTTTGTTCTTAGCAATTTTTGAGCACTTTTTAGCTGTGTGTTTTGAATCATTATCTTGTTGGATGATCCATGACCTGCAACTGAGAGCTTTCTGGGACTGGGCAGTACATTTTGCTCTAGATTGCATTGATAGTCTTGATATTTCATTGTCCTCCACACAGACTCAAGGCTACAGTCCCATGGACCTTAAACATATTAAAAATATTTGCAACTATTGTTGCAGGAATGTCAGACTGCTTGGAGATGGTGTTATAGTCTTTGCCTTTAACATGCTTGTCTACCATTTTCTTTGTGATCTCCTCAGACAACTCTCCCCTTGCTTTCTCTTGTCCGTGCTTAGTGTGGGACACACAATGATACCAAACAGCTTTTTTTCATCATAATAGGGTGAATGACTGAATACATGATTGGAGACATGTGTGATACTTATTAAAGAAAACAGCTAGTTTAAAAAAAAAAACAAAACAAATCACTGTAATCCAATTATTTATGATCTTTTCTAGTGGTAACAACAAATATGTCTGGGCCATTTTAGAATATCTTTATAGAATAAGCAGTACTTTATCTCTTTTCACACATGCTTTGCTTTACTGGATGACATATCAAAGGCATGTAGGTATACATGGGACAACTGCTTTTCATTTAATCACTTTTCAGGAGGCTTTAAGCATACCAACAAATTTGTCCATGTCTGCAAATACAGGTTTGCATAATATGGATGCTGTTAAGTTTAAGTAGAATTGAAATAGACATTTTACTTTTGAGAGATGGAACTTTTGATTTAAATGTTTGTTTCCAGTATTGTTATTACTCAAAAGAAAAAATATTAAAATTTTGGAGATGCAATTCATCTTTATAAGCATGTTTTAGGCAAGATTCACTTGTTTTTAGCAAAAAGTTAATAGAAATTGCCCAAAATTGTAATACTAATAGAATATGCAAGTAAATATTGATGTATTATTGAACAGGGAGGTCCTACCCCAATCAAATGGATAATCCTTTTCCTGTAATATTCTGGACAAATAGTCACTATTTATCTTTGGGTTTTAACTTATATCTGTGAATCATTAAATAAAATTAAGCATGCAGATTACATCATCATGTATACTTTTATGTTTACCTCTCCCCTTCCCCTTTCTCGTTTCAGAAGCAGCAGCCCGTTCAGCTAAACAAGCAAAAACGGAAGAAAATGAATTGGTTAGCATTGATCATTTTGAAAAGATCCTACCACAACTGGTATGTTTTCCTGTTTTCACTTTACTGGGTACTTCCTTGGAGTTAAATAACATCTTCACATTTAATTAAAATTAGGGATTCTCAGATCATGTTTTTTCAGGGCTGATACTGATTACCTGTTTCATGTTACTGAATCGTCCGATTAACAATTTTTACTTTTTTTTTCTTTATCCCTTTAAAAAACTTTGCACGAAGCTCTCAAATAACCAGATGTATAGAAGCCTTAGGCTCTTTATTTAACTGTTAATTTTGGTATTACAGACCACAGATATTACCTGTTCATTTTTATTGACAGTGCTTATTATGGGGTGTTGCGTGTAGAATTCTGAGGAAAAAAATGAATTTAATCCATTTTGGAATAAGGCTGTAACATAACAAAATGTGGAAAAAGTGATGCGCTGTGAATACTTTCTGGATTCTTTCTTTCTTTCTTTCTATCTATCTATCTATCTATCTATCTATCTATCTATCTATCTATCTATCTATCTATCTATCTATCTATCTATCTATCTATCTATCTATCACTGAAGGTGACAGTAAGTGTGCCCTCAATATTCTTTGTCTTTTCAAAAATTATGGAAAAGGAACTTAGTAGAGATAGCTGGGTTGCTCCACTACCTTTCAGATCTCCCAGAACTTGTTTCCCAAGTAATCAAAAACAGGCTTTTTCTCGCCTTGTCTGTCTGCAGCACTCTTTACACAGAAGACCCAAGATGAAAGAGCAGTTCACCAGCTTTATGGGGAAAATGTTTTAGAATGTACATGCAGAACAATCCCCTCCACGTTAAAAGCCTTCAAGGAAGCTCACCGTTGTCGTTTTTATGTGGATGTGCTGAGTTGTTTAAGCTTTCTGCAGCCATGCTGCATAAACGGTGCAGAGTGGTCAGAAAAAGCACCATAATTATTATTTTTCAAATTGCATTCTTTTAATTTATATTCCCTTAATATACTCATTGCGCTCCATACCTGCATAAGTCATTAGGTCTAATCAGCTTGTTGAAGAAAATCAGAAATAGAAGTATTAGCACTGGGATTATCGATTTCAGTATTGCCAAACTTTGTCATTTTAGGAATCATAAAAGCAGTTACATTTGCTAGAGTTGACTCTAGATACTGTGATTAATGTCATTTTTCCAATTAATGTACCACTTTAGCTATGGAACCCTCTGCTTGTCTCCTCAGTTACATGTCAACTCTGCTTAACACTAGAATTACCAGAGTCTACGAAAAAACTCGTAGATCCGGCCCACCTTAAATCGCTTCTTAAATCCGTTCACACCTCTCCGCCAGCGTCTTTTGTCCTCTAAATGTGCTGATAAAAGACAAACTACCAGCAGCCGGCTATTCCATCCCCCCTCCAACTTAGAACGTGAACGCACTTTTCCCAGCTCATGCCTTGATTGATTGTCTGGGAGTGAACTGGAGTTTTAGACTTGAAATAATACATCGTTATTTGGAACACACGTATTCCATGTGTGTACCGTTTCTACAGTAATCTGTGTAAACACATTGTTAAAACAGAAACTTTTTCATATTTTAGTAATAAATGTTACAAAATGTAGGCATAAACTGTAGAATGTGTAAAGCCCAAGTTCCTAAGATCAAATAAACACTTCCACAAAAGCTTCACATGCCATACAACAGCTTCCGTGGCGTAGCGCGCTAAGATTTGCCTCTCAGAGTGAGTAGCTTTTCTCTGCCTCACAAACATGAGTTCAATTCCCTGCTGGGGATAAAGTGTTACTTCTTTTTTTTCTTTTTAACCTCAAACGGACATAAAATTTGTAAATTGGTATGCACTGTCAGTTAATGAGATCGTTATATTTTCATGTGGGATGCTCCTTTTAAAATATTTTTTTAACAATTGAGACTGCAATTAACATGAACAACTGTCCTTATAACTTATTTTTTTCAAGATCCATAACACACAGACAGACAGAGCACTGCGTAATACAGAGACAAACAGGCAGAGATCTATAATAATAAAAGGCAAAGCCCTCACTGACTGACTGACTGACTGACTGACTCACTCATCACTAATTGTCCAACTTCCCGTGTAGGTGGAAGGCTGAAATTTGGCAGGCTCATTCCTTACAGCTTACTTACAAAAGTTAGGCAGGTTTCATTTCAAAATTATACGCGTAATGGTCATAACTGGAACCTCTTTTTTGTCCATATACTGTAATGGAAGGCAGCAAGATGGCCGTAGGAGACTGAGTTGCGTGTCGTGTCATCACGCCTCCCACGTAATCACGTGAACTGACTGTGAACTCAGTATGTAGAAAAGAAGGAGGAGCCCCAAAGAGCGCTGAAGAAAACACTCATTACACAATTGACAAGGCAGCGAAACAATAAGAAGCGAGTGAGTGACGCATACAAGCATCTTCATAAGACACGAGGTATAAAAAAGCACGGTGTAAACCGTAAGTCTAAATTTACTTTATAGAAACGCTCCCGCTGCCGTTTGCAATACCATATTCGCGAGATACAAGTTTAATGAGAAGACACGAGGTATAAAAAAGCACGGTATAAACCTAACCTTAAATTTACTTTATAGAAACGCTCCCGCTGCCGTTTGCAATGCCATATTCGCGAGATACAAGTTTAATGAGAAGACACGAGGTATAAACGAGGTTTGCATCACTTTGTAACAGAGTTAAAATTGCTGTAGCGAGAAACTTTTAACTGCCGGGTCTTAGCTAACATTAAATAAACCCGTGGACATCGCAACATCACACAAGAGAGCGGCTCACGTGAAGTGACTGAACGCAGCAGGAGTGATCACTTCCATGAATCAAACCTGTTCAAAAAACACATTACACAATTGATAAAGTAGGAAAAGAATATGAAACAAAGCACGGTATAAACCGTAACTTCAAATTAAGTTTATAGAAACGCTGCCGTTTGCAATACCATATTCGCCCCTGCGAAGCGCGGTGATTTTGCTATATATATTAAACTATTTCAACCATTGTATGATCTGCTTCTCGCAACTGAAAGAGGGCACCGTGGCAGAAGTTAGCCGACTTGCTCACCAACCACAAGCGTTACCTGGTAGGTAACCACCCATACAATCAGATTGTGAATCAGACTACGAATGCCTGCAATGTAATTACCCCGATCTACATGCTGTCAAATGAACGAACCACACGCCGTAGCACAACGTTAGGGGCTTCGCCTCTACGTCCGAGGATCGATTCCAGTAAGGGAGTGCAGTGACTGTGTACTCCTAATGAGCCCACAATTACGGCGAAACACGTGTCGCATACTATG